>NC_092804.1:88145572-88451501 GCF_040954645.1 Diabrotica undecimpunctata
TGAGGGACTCCCTATATCCTACCCAGTTTGTATCTGTAGGATTCCTGTATTTAATTTCCGATGGAAAAATATCAAGGTCAAATCGTATATGTCTGTGATCCGAACATGAGGGTTCGTCAGACACAACCCAATTTGTTATTATATCACTTATCCTGCTCGTGCAGAGTGTTAAATCTAACACTTCTTTGCGTGTCTTAGTGACAAAAGTTGGCTTGTTTCCTATATTGGATATAACCAAACCTTCAGATAAGATGAAATTCAAAATATACTCACCCCTTGCATTAATGTTTGTGCTTCCCCACACGGTGTGATGTGCGTTGGCATCACATCCTATAATGAGCTGTAATCCTTTTCCTAGACAATATGCAACTATGTCGCTTATAATGCTTGGTGGACACAGAGCCTCATCACCTGAAAAGTAGGCTGAACACACCACCAGTTTCTTCTCTCCTACTTCCGTGGTTATAGTTAGAACAGCTGTAACAATATCATCAGTGCAGAGCACCGGGATTAATGTACAATCTACTCTATTGCTGTGAATTATACACGACCTTGGCCTTACAGCTTTGGGTGTGTATAAAACCTTACCTTGTTTGGTTGATAGGCCAGAAATCTTCTCACCTATCCTCCAAGGCTCCCGCAGGAGGGCCACATCAATGCCTTCTTGCTCCAATCTTCTAACTAGCGTTGCCCATGCGGCTTTTGCATGTTGAAGATTGGCCTGCAGGAGCCTTATTTCTCTCTTCATTGCGAAGAGATGGCCAGTTCTGGATCTGTGGACATTCCTTCTTCCGTGGGTCCGACACACTCTTGGACATTAGTCCTTATGGGTGTGTCAGCTCCACCCGAAGAAGGTTGTTCCTCGTCCTGAACCTCCATATGTAGGGAGGTCTCCCCTGTTTCACTGGAGCGAGTTGCTACTGGCTTTTCATTCCGTGTTTTTGTCTTCCCTTTTTTGGGTCGGAACGTTAACCGTCCTACTCCGAAAAAGGGTGACATTTTTAATTTCTGGAGTTCTTCTCGAGATTCAGAATCCATCGAGAAGGTCCATAACACCCCTTTCTCTAAAGGTTTACTACCCCAGACTGTCCATAGATGTGTCCTGAGCCCATGGTTACTTATCCTTAGTCTATTAAGGATCCTTTTGGACTCAAGACGTTCCCCATGCTCGTCCTGTACGAAGACAGTGCATGAGTGCGGCTTGGGTATGTCTTCCCCCTCCACAGCCCTGAGAGATGCACTCTCCCAAGGCCTCAGGGTTGGAATCACCTCCTTCAGCCACCGCGCACTTATGTCGTCCGCACAGTTAAGTTCCAGGAAACCCGGCCTGTATGTACTCTTCAGGAAGCGAACCTGTGGTCCTGCTTCCGGAATTTTATCATACGCACCCAAGATGGCTATTTCGACTGCCTTAAGCTTGTCTATATCCATCTTGGCTTCCGGGAATCCTGTTAGTACCACTGCAACCTTAACAGAAGCGGCAGCTTCGCTGAAAGTCACACCTTCGGTTCTTGGACTTCTCCCTTTGCGTTGGCTTTCGGGTGGTCTGACCTTAGCCTTTTTGGGCCATCGATCTTCTGGGTTTGTATTACTTTTGTCATGGCCTTCATTGGCTTTGACGGCATCTCTTTTGCCCTTTCAGTCGCCTTGATGAAATTGGCCTTTATTACAGCCCTTTTGGCTTGAACGTAATCTTGGCCTTGTTTCACAAGCCTACTGATTTTGGCTTTAGAAACGCCAGATAGCTTTGCAGCCCTAATTTCTTCGTCTGTCATGAGATGAACGTCTTCCAACGCTGTTACTCTGACAGCCATTTTGTTTCCTTGCCTATCAGCTTGGGAGATTTCTTTAGAAATTCCGGGCCTTTCGGCGTTCGGATTTTCTCCAGAAGCTCCCTGCCCTTCAGCTTTAGGAACTGTGATTTTGGCTTTGGAGTTCCCTGGCCCTTCGGCATCGGGAACCCTTTGGCCCTGAGTTTTTTTTGTATTTGTTTTTGTTTGTTTTTGAGATTCCATATTGATCCCACGAGTAGCTAGGGAAAGACAGTCAACCCCTCGCAGAGCCCCGCTTGCGAGGGTAAGGTCTAAATACTAAGGGGTGTGACCTGTTGCCCCAAAGGAACCGTTTGCGACACTGTCACCCCAGTGCCTCACAGCCTTCACCACGGTGTCTCACGGCTTGGCGTGGGGATTGTTTATCGACTATCTAGTCTAGATCCGCTGAGTTTAGTTTCAACAGGGCCACCACGTGAAGGGTGCAATCAAAGATTGATTACACACCCCCAATCATTGTTGGAGGTACCCATCGGTCTTGGGATAGTTTAAGGAGGTGCAAAGTCCTAAGACTCTCCGTGCAAAACTTGTCCCCTGAGATTTGTTCTTTTCCTGCTCAGCTTTACGCCGATTAGAAGAAGAGCGCATCCCCCGGCCCCAACGAATATGTTAAGACAAAAAGCAAACGCAAAGACAATGCCAAAACGGCACTATATCATATCTCCATTGTTATTTGTCAGATTACTACGTGTAAAAAACGTTAAATGAAAGAGGAGGGGATATCGAATACGCTTATATAAAAACAAAGACAAGACATTGCCAAAAAGGCACTACACCGTATCGTCGTTTCTATTGGTCCGATCTTCGTGAATGAGGGCTCGTTGGAAAGAGGAGAAGATATCAAAATATGTTATCATAAAAACAAAGACAAAGACATTGTCAAAATGGCACTATATCGGATCTTTGTTGCTATTGATCGAATTTTAGCATAATAGACGTTGAAGGAATGGAGAGTAGTCACTGAGGCTAACAACGAAACAAACAAGACAACATTGGACCTATTTAGAAGAGACGAAAAGACGCTTTACTCCCATGTTATACATATGTAAGGTGTGACGTGTTGACTTTAAAACGTGACGTTTTTGACGTGATGCGTGACGTTTTGACGTGACGCGTGACGTCTTCACGTAAAAATGTGACGTTTATACGTGATATGTGGCGGGTGACATTTTGATGTTAAAACGTGACGTTTGGACGCAAAAGTGACGTTTTGACGTGACGCGTGACACGAGTTAACCTTATAAATTACCTATCGAAACTCTGTCTAAACTTAATTACGTTGACATTTGACGGGGGCACGTGACATGGTAAAAGCGATGAAAAAACTGTCGCTTTTCATCGTTTTACGCACTTGTTGATCCCATATAGAGACATGTAAAAATCATTGATAAATAGAAATTTTTTAAAAATCTTAAAAAAGCGATGTAAAACGATGAAAACTGATCGCTTTTTCAACGCTTATCACTTTATTTTATACTCAGTCATAGGTCTTCTTCGAGTCAATAAATTAAAATTTGTCTTATAGGATAAATCTATTACCATCAGTAGTACCCTATTATATAACGTATTTCACTATAATTTTATTATTATTAAAAATGGTGTATCGTGCCCTTTTATTAGTGGTCATGTTTTGTTTTTCTATCATAATATATTTGTTAGCTCTTCCCCTTTCATTTGATGTGTCACATGTTAGGTTTCGACTGGATGTTTGTTTTAGTGTGTCAGACGCCTTCTTTAAGTCAATAAATGTAAATTGATATTATAGTTAAAAGGTAAAAGAAATAATAAGTTAGACTTACTCACAATCAATTTAATTTAACTAATCGGACGACCGGTTTCGCTTTCTATAATGTGCAAAGCATCTTCAGGTCACGATACAAAGTTAAAAAGATAGTTTGAACCATGTTCTTTCAACCATCAATTAATAGAGTACCGGCATCATTTTAACTTTGTATCGTGACCTGAAGATGCTTTGCATATTATAGAAAGCGAAACCGGTCGTCCGATTAGTTAAATTAAATTGATTGTGAGTAAGTCTAACTTATTATTTCTTTTACCTTTTGAAATGGACTCACACAAGCAACACATTCATGATTTGATATTATAGTGTGTCTATTATCGTCCATAGCATCATATTGTATGACGTATGTCGCTATAAGTTCATTAATAGCAAATATAGTGTATAGTGCCTTTTTAGTATTCAATATGTTTTGTTTTTCTATCTTAGTATATTCGTTAAATCTTCCCCTTTCATTTGATGTGTCACATGTTAGGATTCGACTGGCTGTTTGTTTTTTACTGCGTTAGACGCCTTCTTTAGGTCAATGAATGCAAATTTACCTTATAGTGTTTCTATTATCGTACATAGTATCATATGATGTCACGTATGTCACTATACTTTCATTAATATCAAAGAGAGTGTATAGTGCCTTTTTAGTATTCATTATGTTTTGTTTTTCTATCTTAGTATATTCGTTAAATTTTCCTCTTTCATTTGATGTGTCTCATGTTAGGATTCGACTGGTTGTTTGTTTTTTACTGCGTCAGACGCCTTCTTTAGGTCAATAAATACAAATTTACCTTATAGTGTGTCTATTGCCGCCCATTGTATTATATGATGTCACATATGTCGCTATACTTTCATGAATAACCAATATAGTATGTAGCGCTGTTTTAGCAGTCTCCATATCTATTTTTATATCTCAACATATTCATAATATCATCCTACTTTCCTTGGATGTGTCGTATGTATGGATTCGGCGGTTTGTTTATTTTATGCTTAGTCAGAGGCGTTCTTCATATCAATAAATTAACATTTATATTACAGCATATATAATAATATTCGTAGTGTCATATATCTCGTATGTTACTATATATTCATTAATAATGCTAAAATTAGTTTTACTTTATAATTTTTAATTACCCCCGGTATAATTACTAACAAAAGTTTTCATACATCATAATAATTCCTTGAAATAGTATATTATTATAAAGAAAATGTGTAGTTTGCTATCTGACGTCACCGGATGTAATTGAATTCCAATCGCTATTTTCGTTCTCACATCGCGAAGTTCGCAATAGAATATCCGGTGCACGTGTAACAAGAATGAGCAGGTTATATTTCCAGTCGAGTCACGTCATACCAGCCTGCCTATTTAATGAACGAATACATTTTTATACTCGCAGTGTGCAGTTAACCTTTGTGATAGCGTGTTCGTTTGGTGTTTGTGCTACAAATAAAAATTAAAAAGTGAGTACTATTTTATATATTTTAGAGGGCTCGAATTTGATTTTGTACACCATCATTCTAAGTTTGTCATATTGTTACTTTATTTCTGCATTATTTAAAACATGCAATATTATTTGTCAATATGTTTCTCGTATTAGGTTTAAAATTCTCACTCTTGCTGAATAATATTTTTGTACACACCATATTTTGTTAAAAATATTGTTGTAAAGTGTTCCCGCAGGTATTCTATTAGAATATTTTCTTCGTATTTACAATAGGTCATTTCAACAAATAAATTATAAACAAAAAAAAAAACAAATACTTTAAACATTACTTTTATTTATATCCTAGCATCTGTATTACAGCAACATTTTTTTTGTCGTATTTGAACTCTAGAGTAACCTTACAATATGCCGACGTCGATTTACTTTTACACACTCCTTTTTTCATCGTAACACCATCCGAGCAGACCTTTGCCCGTTGGTAATATTCAATATTAGCGATGTTTGTGATGGGGATAATAAATATTTTTTTGTTGTTTACATCTATGCTCATTGTTGTCAATTGAATAATATGTTAGACTCTGCCGGTTTCGGTATATAATTCTATTCAGCAAATTTTACATGTAAATCGTTCATTATTATCCATGCTTTCTGCCTTATGTGTTTCTATGCCAGATATTTTAGACATTTTCTATCATTTTATGTACAGCATTTCTGTCTTACGTGTTTCTATGTCAGATATTTTATACATTTTCTATCATTATTATCCATGTTTTCTGCCTTACGTGTTTCTGTCAGATATTTTATACATTTTTTTTTATCATTATTGCCGATGCTTTCTGCCTTACGTGTTTGTATGTCAGATATTTTCTATCATTTTATGTACAGCAGTTATATTTTATACATTTTTTATCATTATTGTCCATGCATTCTGCCCTACGTGATTTTATGTCATATATTTTACACATTTTCGGTCATTTTATGTACAGCATTTCTTTCTTACGTGTTCCTATGTCAGATATTATCTACATTTTACATCATTATTGTACATGCTTTCATTCTTACGTGTTTCTATGTCAGATATTTTATACATTTTCTATCATCCTTTCGAGTACTTCTCAATTTTTATTCGATATTTTATACATTTTCCATCATTATTGTCCATGCTTTCTCTCTTACGTGTTGCTATGTCAAATGTTTCATACATTTTTATGTACAGCATTTCTTTCTTACGTGTTTCTATGTTAGATATTTTATACATTTTCTATCATTTTATGTACAGCATTTCTTCTTACGTGTTTCTACGTCAGATATTTTATACATTTTCCATCATTTTATGTACAGCATTTCTGTCTTACATGTTTCTGTTAGATATTTTATACATTTTCAATCATTATTGTCCATGCTTTCTGCCTTACGAGTTTGTATTTCAGATATTTCACACATTTTCTATCATTTTATGTACAGCATTTCTTTTTTACGTGTTTCTATGTCAGATATTTTATAAATTTTTCATCATTTTATGTACAGCATTTCTGTCTTGCGTGTTTCTGTCAGATATTTTATACATTTTAAATCATTATTGTCCATTCTTTCTATCTTCAATCTTTCTCTGTCAGATATTTTACACATTTTCTATCATTTCATGTAAAGCATTTTTGTCTGATGTGTTTCTATGTTAGATATTTTATACATTTTCTATCATTTTATGTACAGCATTTCTTTCTTACGTGTTTCTACGTCAGATATTTTATACATTTTCCATCATTTTATGTACAGCATTTCTGTCTTACATGTTTCTGTTAGATATTTTATACATTTTCAATCATTATTGTCCATGCTTTCTGCCTTATGAGTTTGTATTTCAGATATTTCACACATTTTCTATCATTTTATGCACAGCATTTCTTTTTTACGTGTTTCTATGTCAGATATTTTATAAATTTTCCATCATTTTATGTACAGCATTTCTGTCTTGCGTGTTTCTGTCAGATATTTTATACATTTTTAATCATTATTGTCCATTCTTTCTATCTTAAGTGTTTCTCTGTCAGATATTTTACACATTTTCTATCATTTTATGTAAAGCATTTTTGTCTGATGTGTTTCTGTGTTAGATATTTTATACATTTTCTATCATTATTATCCATGTTTTCTGCTTTACGTGTTTCTATTACATATTTTACACATTTTCTGTCATTTTATGTACAGCATTTCTGTCTTACATGTTTCTATGTCAGATATTTTATACATTTTCCATCAATATTGTCCATGCTTTCTGCCTTACGTATTTCTATGTCAGATATTTTATACATTTTCATTCAGTATTGTCCATGCTTTCTGCCTTATGTGTTTCTATGATAGATATTTTACACATTTTCTGTCATTTTATGTACAGCATTTCTGTCTTTCGTGTTTCTATGTGAGATAGTTTATACATTTTCTATCATTATTATCCATGCTTTCTGCCTTACTTGTTTCTATGTTAGATATTTTACACATTTTCTATCATTTTATGTACACCATTTCTGTCTTACGTGTTTCTATGTCAGATATTTTATACATTTTTCCATCATTATTTTCCATGCTTTCTGCCTTACGTGTTTGTATTTCAGATATTTTACACATTTTCTATCATTTTATGTACAGCATTTCTTTTTTTACGTGTTTCTATGTCCGATATTTTATACATTTTCCCTCATTTTATATACAGCATTTCTGTCTTACGTGTCTCTATGTTAGATATTTTATACATTTTCTATCATTATTATCCATGCTTTCTGCCTTACGTGTTTCTATGTCAGACATTTTATACATTTTCATTCATTATTGTCCAAGCTTTCTGCCTTATGTGTTTCTATGTCAGATATTTCATACATTTTTATGTACAGCATTTCTTTCTTACGTATTTCTATGTTAGATATTTTATACATTTTCTATCATTTTATGTACAGCATTTCTTTCTTACGTGTTTCTACGTCAGATATTTTATACATTTTCTATCATCTTATGTGCAGCATTTCTTTCTTACGTGTTTCTACGTCAGATATTTTATACATTTTCCATCATTTTATGTACAGCATTTCTGTCTTACATGTTTCTGTTAAATATTTTATACATTTTCAATCATTATTGTCCATGCTTTCTGCCTTACGAGTTTGTATTTCAGATATTTCACACATTTTCTATCGTTTTATGTACAGCATTTCTTTTTTACGTGTTTATATGTCAGATATTTTATAAATTTTCCATCATTTTATGTACAGCATTTCTGTCCTGCGTGTTTCTGTCAGATATTTTATACATTTTTAATCATTATTGTCCATTCTTTCTATCTTAAGTGTTTCTCTGTCAGATATTTTACACATTTTCTATCATTTTATGTAAAGCATTTTTGTCTGATGTGTTTCTGTGTTAAATATTTTATACATTTTCTATCATTATTATCCATGTTTTCTGCTTTACGTGTTTCTATTACATATTTTACACATTTTCTGTCATTTTATGTACAGCATTTCTTTCTTACGTGTTCCTATGTCAGATATTTTATACATTTTACATCATTATTGTCCATGCTTTCATTCTTACGTGTTTCTATGTCAGATATTTTATACATTTTTCTAACATTTTATGTACAGCTTTTCTGTCTTACACGTTTCTATGTCAGATATTTTATACATTTTCCATCAATATTGTCCATGCTTTTTGCCTTACTTACTTACTTAGTCCTAAGCCTTTCTACCGTTAGGTGTAAGGCTGGTGGGGTTAAGATTTGCACTGTTGTCTCCATGCTATCCGGTCTTGTGTTAGATTTCGTGCACTTTCCCATGCCAATCCTTTCTTCTCAACTTCTTTTCTGATTTCGTCTACCCACCTAACTCTTGGTCTTCCTCGTTTGTTTTTCCCTTGCATTCCCGTTTCAAACACTCGTTTTGTTAATCTTTCATTCGACATTCTACACACGTGCCCGAACCATCTTAGTTGCCCCTCTACTATTTTTTCGTTTATTGGTTCTAGTTTTAGGTTTTGTCTGATTGTTTCGTTTCGTATTTTGTCTGTCCTCTTTCTGTTTGCTATTTTCCTCAGGAACCTCATTTCCATAGCATTGACTCGAGATTTTTGTCTTCCTGTCAATGTCCATGATTCGCTATTATAGATGATTGTAGGTCTAACTACTGATTTAACGACTGCCGTTTTTACCTTCTCCGGTATTTCTTTTTTCCCCAAAAATGTTGTTTTCATAGTGTTAAATAAGCTTCCTGTTCGTCCCATTCTCTCATTTATTTCCATGTCTTGTTTACCGTTTGATTCAATTATTGCTCCTAGGTATTTAAAATGTTCCACTTGTTCTAGTTGTTTTCCGTTTAATTGTATTGCGTGTGTCTTTCTCTTATTTGAAATTATCATTGTTTTTGTTTTCTCTGTATTTATTTTCATATTTATGTTTGACAGTTCTTCTTCTAGGATTTCATGGTTGTTCTGTAGGTCTTCTCTGTTTTCTGCTATCAAAACCATGTCGTCTGCAAATAGAAGCTCTGATAGTTGAGTCTGTTTCATTTGCCAGTATCCTAATGTTAGTTTTCTCATTCTTCTCTTGGCTTTCTTTATTGCTTCATCCAGTACCACTGAGAACAGCAGTGGGCTCAACACGCATCCCTGTTTGACGCCTTGACTTGTAGTAAATTCTTCGGATTCCTCGTTGTTGGTTCTCACCGTATTTGTATTATTATTGTACATATCCTTTATTACATCAATTGTTATCCTGTCAACTCCTCTTTCCTTTAATGTCCTCCATACGTCCTTTCTTTGTATTCTGTCAAACGCCTTTTCCAGATCAATAAAGCATATATGTATTTCTCTATTTTTATTGATTACTTTCTCACTTATTTGTCTTATTGTGAATATGTGGTCTTGCGTGCTTCTGTCCTTCCTGAATCCACATTGTGTATCTTCCATAGTTGGTTCTATTTGGGTTTTTATTCTTGTTTCTATTATTCTTGCGAATACCTTCCCAGGAATACTTGATATAGTAATACCTCGGTAATTATTACAATTTCTCTTGTCGCCCTTTTTGTGTATTGGTAGTATAATGTCTTTCTTCCAGTCCTGTGGTATTTCTGCTCTCTTTATGATATCATTCATTAGTTCTTTCATGCTGTCCACTCCCTCTATTCCCATGAATTTTATCATTTCCGGGGTGATATCATCCTTGCCTGGTGCTTTGCCCAATTTAACTCTTTCAATTGCCTTTTCTAGTTCCTCTGTTGTTATGGGTTCTACTTTTTGTTCTTCATTAATTTCTTGTATCTCCACTATGTTGTCTACGTCTGTATGAGTTAGCTCTTTGAAATGTTCTCTCCATCTTTCCATTATTTGGGTTTCTTCTGTTATTACCTTTCCATTCTTGTCTTTTATATTCGGCATCATGTGTTCTTTCTTTCGTCTGAGTTGTTTTAATGCGCCATAGAAGAGTTTTTGGTTTTCTCTATAATTATTTGTCATTTTTAGTCCAAACTTTTCCCATGACCTTTCTTTTTCTGCTTTCACAGCTATTTTAACCTCTTTTCTTTTTTCTTTATATGCCTCATAATCTTCAGGGCGCTTTGTACTTAGATATCTCTTCCATTTTTCTTTTTTGTTCTTTACTTTCCTTCGTATTTCGTCCGTCCACCATTCAGTTCTCCTCATGCTATTATTTGCTATTTTTGTCTTCCCGCAAGTTTCCTCAGCAGCTATGATTAAGCTGGTCTTGAGATTTTCCCACTTTTCTTCTATACTTGCAGTTTTTGCCCTACCTTTCAAAATATTGTCTAATTTTTCTTGGAATATCTTCTTATATCTTTCTTCTTTTAATTTGTAGCTTTTTACTTTTTCATTTACTACCTTTCTCCTCTTTTCTTCATTTTCTTTTGCTGTTCTCATTCTCATTATTACTAGATGATGATCACTGCCAATCTCTGAGCCTCTTTTGACTTTCGTGTCTTGTACTCTTTTCCATTTGTTGCTACTTACCAAAAAGTAATCTATGATTGATTTTTCATTTCTACTTTCTTGTACTCTCGTGTATTTGTGTACTTTTTTATGTTTAAATTTTGTATTTGTTATAACAAGTTTATTCTCCATACATATTTCTATTATTCTTTCACCATTTTTGTTTAGTATTTCTTCTCCTTCTTTTCCCATGCATTCCTCAATTCCATTGTTATTATTTCCGACTCTACCGTTTAGATCTCCCATTACAATTATATTTTCTTCCCCATTGTCAATTTGCATTTGGAGCTCCTCGAAAAATTTATCCTTCTCTTCCTTTTTTGCATCTTCATTTACTCCGTAGGCTGTTATTATTGTCCATATTTCCTCGTCTATCAGTTTCATTTTCAGCGATAATATTCTCTGGTTAACATATGTTTCTTCTATAACGTATTGTAGTCTATTCGGTGCAATTATTATCCCTACGCCTTCTTTTGCTCTCTCCTTTGCATCAGCTCCTACCCAAAATAACCAATATCCTTTGTGTATTTTCTTAAAACCTCTTCCTTTCATTTTCGTTTCCGTTATTCCTAATATTTCTATTTTTTGTCTGATCATTTCTTCTACAAGTTCTACCTCTTTTCCATTGATGCTTCTTACGTTCCATGTTCCCATTTTTATCTCTCCTTTTTTCTGCGGTATATCTTTCATCTTCTTTCTATTCTCATCCTTGTTTACCTTTGCATCGTGCTTTTTCCTATCGTTATTCCTATTCGTCGCCCTGGTCGTCATTGTCAGATCCTTTCCGTTGCTTTGGTCGTTATCAATGTTCCTCGTGTGGGTGTAGTTTTCTAGTTTTTTGGATGTTTTTCCAGTTCCTTTTTTATTTTGTTCCATCTCCATTCTTCTTGGTTTACTAACACCTTGTTGTAACCAATTTTGACGTCTTTGCCTTTCTCTTTTTCGTTTTTTGCAAAATTTCTTAGGTGTTTCTGCTTTTCTTTCTCTTCTCTAGTCAAGTCATCATTGATGAATACTTTCTCTCCTACGACGTTTTTTAGTTTATATTTTTTTGCCATAATCTCGTGTTTTTCCTCTTCATTTCTTAGTTTTATTACGCATGTATTCTCGCCTATTTTTTTTACTGTTGTAGGTGTAATATCAATTTGAAGATGTTTATTAAAAAGTCCTTTTATTCTTTCTTTTAGGCTGCTTGGTTCATTTGTATCCATTTTTAGACCATTTATTACAATGTTGTTTTTTCTTCTATTTTTTTCGATTATTTCGACTGCTTTTTTCATTTCTTGTAACTCTCTCCTTATTTCTGAATTCTCTTTTCTTATATCCTGATTTTCTTTTTTTAATTGTTCGTTTTCTACTGTCAGTTTTAGTAGAGCTTCGTTTGTTTTGTTTTGTTGGTCTTTAATTTCTCTTATTTCAGTTTTTATTTCTTTCTGTCCTTGCTTCATATCTTTTTGAGTTGTGTTCATTTCTTTCATTATTAATAACTGGTCTAATTTCTCAGATTCAGTTGTTTGGCGTTTTGTAGGAGTTCTTGGTGTTTTTTTGCTGTTTACAAAAAAATCTATATTTTCTCCTTTTCTTTTTCTTCCTTCATCTGTAGAGTATTCGTCGCTGTCCATTCTTACAATATTTTCCTTGGCCTTTTCTTGTTATTTCGCTGTTTATCTCCTTCCCTGTCCTACACCGCGAAAAGAGTCGTCGACCAGTCAACCCGTCGAATCTCCGACCCTTATCGGTGTTTATATGTGGGTCACTTCTACCGAGTTACTTTTCGTTGTAAGTCCCGTTTTTCGAGTTTTCTTACAGCCGAAAATTAAAACGATATTTATTCACCAACGCCACTTTGCCGTCGATTTTAGTGTGTCCTCACACTAAACTGTCCCGTTTTTCTGCCTTACGTGTTTCTATGTCAGATATTTTATACATTTTCATTCAGTATTGTCCATGCTTTCTGCCTTATGTGTTTCTATGATAGATATTTTACACATTTTCTGTCATTTTATGTACAGCATTTCTGTCTTTCGTGTTTCTATGTGAGATAGTTTATACATTTTCTATCATTATTATCCATGCTTTCTGCCTTACTTGTTTCTATGTTAGATATTTTACACATTTTCTATCATTTTATGTACACCATTTCTGTCTTACGTGTTTCTATGTCAGATATTTTATACATGTTTCCATCATTATTTTCCATGCTTTCTGCCTTACGTGTTTGTATTTCAGATATTTTACACATTTTCTATCATTTTATGTACAGCATTTCTTTTTTTACGTGTTTCTATGTCCGATATTTTATACATTTTCCCTCATTTTATATACAGCATTTCTGTCTTACGTGTCTCTATGTTAGATATTTTATACATTTTCTATCATTATTATCCATGCTTTCTGCCTTACGTGTTTCTATGTCAGACATTTTATACATTTTCATTCATTATTGTCCAAGCTTTCTGCCTTATGTGTTTCTATGTCAGATATTTCATACATTTTTATGTACAGCATTTCTTTCTTACGTATTTCTATGTTAGATATTTTATACATTTTCTATCATTTTATGTACAGCATTTCTTTCTTACGTGTTTCTACGTCAGATATTTTATACATTTTCCATCATTTTATGTACAGCATTTCTGCCTTACATGTTTCTATGTCAGATATTTTATACATTTTCTATCATTATTATCCATGCTTTCTACCTTACGTGTTTCTATGTCAGATATTTTACACATTTTCTATCATTTTATGTACAGCAGTGTTTCTATATCAGATATTTTATACATTTTTTTTATCATTTCATGTACATCATTTCTATCTTAGAGTTACCGTAGCGTATTGTGGTAGTCATGTCTTTACTCGATATCTGAGTTTTTCTTTTATATAACATAATATATTTACTTTCAATTTTCACATCCAAAGCATATTCTCTAAAACTATATCTACTCTATAACTATATATACTCTAAAAATGTATTTAATTTAATTTTTCTTTGTTAATATACCTGAAATATCTTAACGTGGAATATTTGATGGTCCTTTACGGAGTATAAAAAGGATGATCGAATTTTTCCTGCACGGATTCACGTCTGTGTACCTTTACGAAGGGAGTTGTACTTAAACCTATTAGTTGATCGTGAGACGGTACCTGCAAAGTGCGCTGTCAACTAGGGTTAGGTATATACATTGCATTCCGTATGTTTTATAAACATGATCAGGGGAAATTGTTGCCTGATGGCTATCGAAGAACCGTCTATGACCAACATATATTCTTACAGAGACCAATGTTCATTATTCACTTTAAAACAATAAATTACTTGCTCGTCGTAGATGAACTATAGTATGCAAATATTTACGCTTACCTTTCGCCTTTCAGTTAACGTTTTGTGCGTCAAATTAGATAAATAACAACGAAGATATAATGTAATGGTCTTTCGGCACGTTAGTTTGTTTGAACATAATTTATGGATGGTAATCATTCGTTGGTTAGTCTTCGTCATAATTGGATTATATCTGAATATCATTGTAAAATGGTAATTGTTGTAGATAAAATATAATATGCAACAAATCGAAAAATAGTCATCTTGGAGATTTATGTATAGTAGTGGATATTTAGATAAGACTCTTGACTAATTATACGTTCAGATGAGATCTGTGTGTATTAGTGAGTGTTCAGCGGAGACTCTTGTCGAATTGTACGTTCAGTGGAGATTTGTGTATAGTAGTGGTCGTTCAGATGTGGCTTGTAGAGAACGTTGGATGATCACAAACTCCTTATCGGTTTGTGATCATCCAACTCATATCTATGTCGGGTAATATACGTTAGTTGTTTGAACATACTGGAAGAATGATAAACATTCGTTTTTTAGTCCTCGTTATAATTGAATTATATCTGAATATCGTTGTAAAATACTAATTGTTGTAGATAAAATATATTATGCAATAAAACGTTATCGTATACCAAAAATCATATTTGTGAGTTGTGTATAGTAGTTACAGTTCGGAGGATACTTGTAATGACTGCTCAGATTAGATTTATATATTTATTTTTAGTAGTTGTTGACTTCCCTCGTCTTTCCTGCAGTGTCCAATATAATACTTTTTTGTTATTTTGTTGTCGCCCTTTCTGTGGACGTGTCCATACCACTGTAGTTGCGATGTCCTTCGTTATTCTGTGATTAACGCACATAATTTCTTACGATTCTTTCATTTCTTACTCTGACAAATTTCGTTTTTTTCCGACAGATTTTCTTTAGCGATTGTTCTGTCTCATCTTGAGTCTAGTATACAACTATTATACGTCTGATATGAGTTAGAACGCGTCTGCTGTACATATCATATGCGTTAGATAGTGTCAGGTATACGTCTGCTATATCTTCGATCGCGTTAGATATCTGTTACAGTTCGTTTACAATTAGGGTACGTTACATGTTGTTGTCCGAAGTTTAAAATTGCTAAACATCGATAGGTTAACTGTGAATTATTTTCTAGTCATTCTGATGCGATATACCCATCGTATGTCCTTTGAGAATATTACGTTTTTCTATATTCTATTACCTATTCCGTTATTACAGAGTACAGTGTGGTAGACTGCAATAAGTGTGGAAGAAATAAAGCACGATATGTTGTTTATTCCACGTTGACGAATTATTCCACGTTGCAAAAGACAGAGAAGCTTTTAAAAATGTGGTCGCCAACCTCCGTTGATGGGGACGGCATAGGAAGAAGATGTTGTTTATATGTTTATTTCGATTTTATTATGGATATCTAAACATTACATTGTATAATTCATTATTCCATGATTAACACATTTACATTGACCAAACAACCGTTCCGATTCTTTGTTGGAGCAAAATGCTGTGAATTGGTTATTTTTCTTTACATGTTCTATAAGTTTGCACGAGTACTTTTTCGATGATGAGTTAATGTATATACATAATCTAATACTCTTGGTACATCATGCTGTCTGAGTGAATCAAAGGCGCATTTTGATAATAGAACAAACGATACTGGTTCTCCGCTGATATAAAAGATATAGCAGGTAACTTCTGTGTTTGTCATCCATTGATCAATAATTATGTCATCTAAATTTAAGCGTTTTATTTTTCTGACTGCGTTCGGACCTCTGAACAACTTGATTTTATCCATCTTACTTCTTAGAAGGCTTGATACATACTGAATTTTATTCAATCATGTAACCTCTATCAGGTCGACTTTTATCCCACACGACTGCGCGCCTCGGGGTGGAATCTCTTTGGTCATGACTTCATTCTCATTGTATCGAGGGTCGTTTACATGTTACCATTCAGGCGTTTACTTACCATTCCTATGTCATCATTGGTCGATACATGTTGGGGCGTGGTGCATGAGGGTACGTATTGGTTAGGGCCGGGTGATATGAGAATACGTAACACCACGGTTTGGGGCGTTTACATGTCATCATTGGGCGTTGAAATGTCACCATTCAGGCGTTTACTTGTGGATGTTCCTATACCACCATTGGTCGATTGTTTCGTGAGAGAGAGAGAGAGAGAGAGAGAGAGAGAGAGAGAGAGAGAGAAGAAGCGATAGACTAAAAAAGTGTCTTTTTATAATGACAGGTGTTAAATGGTTTGGGCATAGTTAAAGGATGTAACCTACAGGTGGTGAGACGGGATGATGAACTGTAATGTACGTGGAATCCCCTTCTAAATAGGTCCAATGTTGTCTTGTTTGTTTCTCTGTTAGCCTCAGTGACTACTCTCCATTCCTTCAACGTCTATTATGCTAAAATTCGATCAATAGCAACAAAGATCCGATATAGTGCCATTTTGACAATGTCTTTGTCTTTGTTTTTATGATAACATATTTTGATATCTTCTCCTCTTTCCAACGAGCCCTCATTCACGAAGATCGGACCAATAGAAACAACGATACGGTGTAGTGCCGTTTTGGCAATGTCTTGTCTTTGTTTTTGTGTTAGCGTATTCGATATCCCCTCCTCTTTCATTTAACGTTTTACGCGTAGTAATCTGACAAATAACGATGGAGATGTAATATAGTACCGTTTTGGCATTGTCTTTGCGTTTGTTTTTTGTCTTAACATATTCGTTACCACCTCCCAATTCCATCGATACCTTGCACGTTGTTGTACGTTGAGCTGTTTAGACTTTACAAGCTTAGTGTCCTTTTGGTAATGACGTCATCCCCTTTCCAGTGATACCTTACACATTGTTATACGTTGAGCCGTTTAGACGCTACAAGCTTAGTGTCCTTTTGGCAATGCCGCCATCTTTGTTTTTTGCTTCAACGTATTCGCTGCCCCCTCCCCTTTCCATCGATACCTTGCACGTTGTTGTACGTTAAGCCGTTTAGACGTTACAAGCTTAGTGTCCTTTTGGCAATGCCGCTATCTTTGTTTTTTGCTTCAACGTATTCGTTGAGCCCTCCCCTTTCTATCGATACCTTGCACGTTGTTGTACGTTTAGCCTTTTAGACGTTAACAGCTTAGTGCCGTTTTGACAATGCCGCCATCTTTGTTTCTTGCTTCAACGGATTCGTTACCTCCTCCCCTTTCCAACGATACCTCACACGTCACGATCTGATGAGCCGTCGCGCCTCCGCCACGAAATGAGCCAAAAATGACCAGAATGGACCTTAGATTTTCTTATGGAGATTTACATGGGAAAATGACCGATTTTGGCCCCGAACCGGTGCTGCCTAATTACTATGGATGACTTCAGAAATCTTAGATCTAATGAAAGAAAGAAGGAAACATACAGAAGTAAAGCAAAATACAAGGAACTACAGAGATTGATAGGAAAGAAAATAAAAGAGGCCAAATCCACCTGGCTTGCTAATCAATGCAGTGAAATAGAGGCATATGCTAAACAGTATGATAGCTTTAACATGCATAAGAAAATAAAGGAAATGACAAATACACTGAGAAAAAAGGAAGATGTCCTTCTGAAAGCTGCAAATGGAAAAATCATTATAGAAATTAAAGAGAAATTAAAAAAATGGAAGACATACATAACAGATCAGTTTGAGGATAATCGACAAGAACCGGAAGAAATCGACAGCGAAACGGGGCCAGAGATCATAATAGAGGAAATCGAACAAGCAATACGAAACGCAAAAAACGGAAAAACTGTAGGTCCAGACGAAATACCTGCGGAACTACTTAAATGTCTAGACGATAAAACTCTACCTGTACTTCTGGACCTATTTAATGAAGTATATAAAACTGGAAAAATCCCACAGGAATGGTTGGTGTCTACCTTTGTAGCAATACCAAAAACAGTATATGCCAAAGATTGTTCAGACTATAGGACAATATCACTAATAAGCCATACCCTCAAAATATTTCTAAAGGTGATTCATGGAAGATTATATAGAAAACTAGAAGATGATATGGATGATACTCAGTTTGGGTTCCGCAAGGGACTGGGAACGAGAGAGGCATTGTTTGCTTTTAATGTCCTCTCTCAAAGATGCTTAGATATGAACCTAGATATTTATTCCTGTTTCATCGACTTCGAGAAGACATTGGACAGGGTCCGACATGAAAACTAATAGAAGTACTGAGAAACAAGGATATAGACAGACGAGACTTACGAATCATTATCAATCTGTATTGGAATCAAAAGGCCAATATAAAGATAGAACAACAAAAGTCCGAAAATATAGATATAAAGAGAGGAGTAAGACAGGGCTGTGTTCTGTCACCATTACTGTTTAACGTGTACAGTGAAGCCATATTCCAGGAAGCGATAGCGGATCTGGGTGATGGAATCTCTGTAAACGGGAGAATAGTAAATAACATAAGATTCGCGATGACACCGTTATAATGGCAGACACCCTGGAATCCCTACAAGAATTGGTAAATAGAATTAACGATTATTGCATTACATTAGATACGGACTAAAAATAAATAAGTGTTTGACATTAATGTAAGATAGGCTTAACGTAAACCTGGTAACTATGTCAAATATGTCAATGTCAAGTCAACACCACTTCCCAACGGGGACAATGGGCGACATGATCATGTTGTAATGTATGAATATTATTAATATATGTTCAGCCAATACAGTAGTTTAATTGAGACCTTATTAACATACTTTAAACATGGCGCAGTCATATTATGGAATCTACGTGTCCAAGGATAAAGTTAAGTGCTAAGTTTATTAAAAAGAAAAATTTAAGTGTTCCCAAAATGGCAAGCATGGTCAATGGAATAGGTTATGTTAAGTTACCCCAAGATTTCGACCTCCAGGGTCAGAGTGCCGCTTCTGAATGGAAATTTTGGAAAATTTCATTCGAAGATTATTTAGTAGCAACAGGACAACACGACGCTGTAGATCAGGTGAAATTATCCATCCTGCGAAATATTATTGGCCATGAATCAGCACGGATTATGGCTACTTTTGTTATCCATGATGAAGAACTAAATAAGTATGAATTCACAATGCAGCTGTTAGATAAGTATGTGAACCCAAGAGTTAACGAATGCTTTGAGAGGTACAACTTTATAAAACGAGTATAAGAAGATGGGGAGACATTTGAACATTTTTTGACAGAGTGCAGACATTTGGTTAGAAGTTGCAATTACAATGCCCTAGATCCCGATGAGTCATATGAAGACAAGGCATTAAAAGACAAAATTGTTATGGGAATTAGGGATCCGACCACACGAGAAGCCCTCCTGCGAATAGACAAATTAAGTTTAAATAAAGCTATAGAATTCTGCAGAACAAGTGAGCAAAGTAGATCTCAAAATCTACAGTTTCAATATAACACAGGAAATATTAATCATACACAGAAGATAGAGAAAAAGAAATATGATATAAAGAAGAAACCTTGGAATGAAGAGAAAGAAGTTGAAGAAGAAGTTTTTTTATGCAGAAGGTGTGCAAAAAAGCATGGTCCGAGGGAATGCCCAGCTTATGGCAAGAAGTGTAACAAGTGTGGACTAAAAAACCATTATGCAGTTGCCTGCAAGGTCAAAAATATTAAAAGTACTGAAAAAGATGATTGTGAGTCAACCTCTTCTAATGAATTTTTTGTAAGAAATGTTAACAGCAGGAAAAAGGTATGTAATGTTGATTTGATAGACACTTGGGAAGAGTATATAGAGGTTGAAAATTATAAATTGAAAGCTAAGTTAGACACAGGGGCAGATGTAAATGTTATTCCTTTAAATGTTTATAAAAAATTTAATTGTCAATTTAAAACCAGGCCTACTGAATATGTGTTAAAGGCATTTGATGGAAATGTGTCTCATCCTATAGGTGTAGTAAATTTAAATGTAAAATGTAAGGGTAAGAATATTTTTGAAGATTTTGTCATTGTGGATGGTGCAAGTCAGGTTCTGATATGTGGACAAACATGTTTAAATTTAAGTTTGGTAAAACGTATTGATTCTATAAAAATAAATAAGATAGGCCGGTCTGATTTAACAGATAAATTTATCAATGAAAATTTTGAAGTTTTCACAGGGTCAGGCAAATTTCCTGGCACATATGAAATTCCAACAAATGATAAATTTGAACCAGTTTGCTATCCACCTACCAAGTGTCCAATAAAAATTAGAAATTCACTTAAAACTGAGCTAGATAGATTAGTCCAAAGAAAAGCAATTGTTAAGGTAGAAAACATAGACCCCAGGGCAAGTATTAATAGAATGGTGATAGTCGAAAAGAGTAATGGTAAATTAAGAATATGTTTAGATCCCTCAGATCTGAATAAACATATAGTACGCAAACCTAGAGTTGGGGAGTCCATTGAGGAAATATGTTCAAAATGATTAAACAAAAATGTATATTCTGTTTTTGATTTATCTGAAAGTTATCACCAACTTTCAATTGATGAAAATTCTTCATGGAAATGTTGTTTCTCTACACACTATGGAACTTACAGGTTTTTAGTTTTACCTTTTGGGTTATCAAATTCTCAAGACCTTTTTCAAGAGGCAGTTGAAAAGCATTTTGGTGATATTAAAAACATTGTAGTTTGTCATGATGATATGATCATAGCAGGGGCGTCTCAAGATGAACATGATCAAGCGGTCAAAGAGGTGATAAATAGAGCCAATGAGGTGGGTGCTAGATTTAATAAATAGAAAATTCAATTTAGCAAAAAAGAAGTAAAGTTTATGGGACAAACTTTTTCTCATTTAGGAATGAAAGTAGATCCTGAGAGGACAGATTCTTTATGTAAATTAGAAACTCCAAAAAGTAAATTAGAGTTACAAAGAATAATAGGTTCCTTTAACTATATTAGACGTTATGTTAAAAATATGGCTGAGCACATGCAAATTTTATGTGAACTTTTAAAAAACAATGTAGAATGGCAATGGTTGCCTAAACACCAGGAATGTTTTGATAAGTTAAAGAAAATAATTTCAAATTCTCCAGCTCTGGTACCATTTGATCCAAATAAAAAGATAGTTTTGCAATGTGATGCATCCAAAAATGGAATTGGGTGTTGTATGTTTCAAAACTATGATGGTATGTTGAAATTAGTTGCATGTTCATCAAGGTCTATGAATGAACATGAAATAAATTACAGCCAGACAGAGAAAGAGTTATTAGCCATTTTTTATGGTACACACAAATTTCATAACTTTATTTACCAGTGTGATGTTGATGTCCAAACAGATCATAAACCAATAATTTCAATTATGCAGAAACCAATATGCAAAATTGGGTCAGTAAGGTTGCAGCGTTTAAGGCTAAAATTATTAAAGTACATATTAAATATTTATTATGTTCCAGGAAAGCATATTCAATTTGCAGATATGCTTTCTAGAGCTAGTTTAAAGGCACAAACCCTTGATTTAGAGACGTTTGATATGGTTCATTCAGTCTCACTATACTTACCAATGACAGATAAAAAAATATATCAGTTCAGAGAAGAAACCTCTAAAGATAAAGTTTTGGCTACAATTGTTGGTTTTTATTATAAAGGCTGGCCTAAAGAAAACAAGATTCCAGGGTATATAAAGCCATATTACAGTATTAAAAATGATATATCTGTTGAAGCAGGAATTGTTTTTGTTGAAAATAAAATAATTGTACCAAAATCTCTAAAACAGGAAATGATTACTCTATTACATAAAGGTCATATAGGAACTAGTAAAACTATTAATAAAGCAAGATCTTTATTTTTTTGGCCAAACCTTAGGGATGATATTGTCCAGTTTATAAAAAAATGTAGAATTTGTGAAAAATTCATGCCAAATAATTATAGAGAGCCGATGTTAGCACATTCAATACCAAAATTGAGGTTTAATAAAATTGCGGCTGATATTTTAGAATTTGGTGGTAAATCTTACTTAATTCTAATAGATTATTTTTCCCATTGGATAGAGATGCTATCATTAAATAATAAAACATCTGAAGCCATAATAGATGCAATGCAAGATGTTTTTTCCAGATTTGGCTATCCTCAATTTTTAATTGCAGATAATTTACCATTTATATCATTTACGTGTAAAAAATATTACGATAATAAACAAATTACAGTCCTGACATGTTCACCTCATTACCACCAAAGTAATGGCCTTGCTGAAAAGGCTGTAGGAATTTGTAAACAAATTTAAAAAAAAAGTTTTACAGAAAACTCTGATTATCGTGAGTTAGTTTTAGAATATAATAATACTGCTATTATTTCATTAAGTGCATCTCCATCACAAATATTAAATAGTAGATCTTTGAGAACAGAAATACCAGTAAATAGTGAACAATTACAACCTAAAATTCAGAATGAGATTTATAAACTGTTATCGGACCAACAACAAAAAACAAAAGTTCAGTATGATAAACATAGTAAACGTACACCAACAACTTATAAAAGGGGGGATAATGTAGTTGTTAAGAGTAGTGTTGATAAAGTATGGTATAAAGCTGTTATTGTAGAAAAAGCTAAAGAACCCAGATCGTACTGGATAAGAAAGGAATGCAATAATAGGATAGTTAGAAGAAACACAAGACACATAAGACCATCACATACAAAATCAGATGTAGCAGACATGTATCTTGAACCTGAGTTGTATCCACACACAAACCCAAATAGTTATAAGGATAATGATAATATTGATTTAAATAATGTATGTATTCAGGATAATGATTTAACAAATTTGTTTAATGAACATAGGAATACTGATATTGTAAGTCCTCATTATAGCTGCTCAAAAAATAATGATAGTAAGAAATGTAATGTTTCAAAATTCGGACGTACAATTAAACCTAGGGTATGCCTTAATCTTTAAGGGGAAGGTGTTTGACATTAATGTAAGATAGGCTTAACGTAAACCTGGTAACTATGTCAAATATGTCAATGTCAAGTCAACACCACTTCCCAACGGGGACAATGGGCGACATGATCATGTTGTAATGTATGAATATTATTAATATATGTTCAGCCAATACAGTAGTTTAATTGAGACCTTATTAACATACTTTAAACAATAAGAGAAAAACTAAATTTATGATTGTCTCAAAAACGCAACATTGAAATGAAAGATTAATGATAGAGCAAACCCAAATAGAAAAAGTAGAGACATACAAATATCTGGGAACCTGGGTTGATGGCAAAAATGACCAAAGCAGAGAAATCAAAGTCCGAATTGAAACTGCAAGGCAAGCATTTGTGAAAATGAAGACAATGCTTACCAACAGAGACCTTCAGTTACATCTCAGATTGGGGGCTCTAAGATGTTACATATTTTCTATCTTACTATACGGAATGGAAGCTTATACATTGAAGAAACAACACATAAGAAAAATAGAAGCGTTCGAAATGTGGTGTTACAGAAGAATATTAAAAATTCAGTGGGTTCAAAGGATTACCAATGCTGAGGTACTACGACGTCGAAATAAGGAGTTAGAAATTATGAGCAGCATAAAAAGAAGAAAACTAGAGTATTTGGGTCACATAACCAGAGGAGAAAAATATGAGCTGCTGAGAATTATTATGCAAGGAAGGATCCAAGGAAGAAGAAGCATAGAAAGAAGACGCATCTCCTGGCCGAAGAACCTTAGAGAATGGTTTAACTGTAGTTCACTACAACTTTTCAGAGCAACAGCCAACAAAGTGACCATAGCCGTTATGATATCCAACCTCCGATAGGAGATGGAACTTTAAGAAGAAAGAAGTGTGTATATAATTCTACATTAGATGCTTATCACTATTTTTTTTTGCAATTGACCCGTTCATGTTTAAATTTTTATATAAAATGTTTATAACTGGATTCCTTTATTATACTTTATATGCCTTACAACAACGAATACAATCCCATAATTATAATTTGGGTTTATATTCGTTCCCACTTTCAAGTTGGTTACAAAATAACATTTAATAATATTATCAACGAATATAGACCTAATCTACCCCCGGTATATACTCTGAAAGTATATATTCGATGATATTATTTTTCTTATTGGGTAAATAAAATAAACAGTTCCGTCTAAGCTTTTAACGAGAGTAGATGTATTTACGATAAGTATAGTGGTGAAGACAAAGTTTATTTTGTGAAATGGAAGTAGTTAGAAAGGAGATTGATGATCCTGGTGGAACAACTATATCATTATCTGGTGAGTCGTTTCCAATAACAAACGATTATAAAAATGATAATGATCCGAGTCTTATCAGAAAAAATTACGATAAAAACATACGATACCGGTTGTGTGACACTGGCCCATTCGTTGTGTATGTAGAGTCTATCGATAAAAATATCGGTAAATTACATCCGATAAGAGTTAGACATTATTTACATACAAATAATTTTAAAAATAATATTACGGAAATTAAATCTATTGGTAGGAATAAAATTAAGGTAATTTTAAATAATACTTCTTCTGCTAATAACATTGTAAGTGGCGACTTTTTAGAAGCCAACAATTTAATTGATTGTATACCACGGTTTTTTGTGGAACGTCGAGGTTTGATAGGTTCAATTGATACAGGGTTTACCAAAACATATCTACTGGAAAAACTTAAAAGTGAGAATCCAAATAGTAATAATAAAGAAATAAAACGACTAAATCGTAGAGTCACTATGTAATGTAAACATAGCAAGGAAATAAAGAAGAAAAAAATAAGGGGTAGTTAGCCTAGAAAAGAGTAATAATTATTTAAATAATTATTATATATTCCAAATTGAATAAAGAACAAATAATTCGACATAGTTAATGTATACATTTCACATTAAACAAAGAATGAAAACTCTACCTAGTTTAAGTGTATTACACGAGTCTCATATATCAGGTAGCCACGGTTGTTTAAAAGAAAAAAATCACGTTTAAAAACATAGACCTTCGCTGGAAAAATAACAGCACCGCCTGACCCGGTTTAATCACGGGGACTCAGTCAGCAAAAAAATAAAAAACTCGACCTTGGTACTGCGATCGGAAATTGAGAATACGGGCTCATAAAAAACGAACGAAGCGGGCCAGGGGAGAGCAGTAAGAACGAGGCACCAGAGAGTGCTCCACGCCAGAAGCACGGGCGATCGAGGCATACGCAGCCCAGTGAGCGCGCTATTGTAACTCGACGGGGTAGAGTACCGTATAAGTGCCGGTATTTGGCGTTTCGAAAGTTCGTGATAGCGCGCGGTACTTCAACAGACTGATCCTGAATTCCAGTAGGACTGAAGGCGTATTCATTAGCTAGGGCCTAAATACGCGAAGGTAACTAAGATCTATATACTACCCCAAGGAATATATAATAATACGGATTGTCCACCCTTTAATTTCTTGCTTTTGTCTCTTCTCGTCTCCCTTCGCGCCTGATCGAATCATTATTGGTTATAACTGATATCTTGTTTCTTAGTTGTAGTATACAGTCTATTTAATACATTGTAAACTCGAAATTTGGTTTTATTGTTCTTCCCGGCCGTTACAGGTAGAGACTAGAAGAGTACACATTTTTCACTTATGCAGTTCTCCGGCTTCTAAAGCAAGCCCATAGACTCAACTCTTTACAGGACCTGAGACCTAGAAGTCCTTAATCCCCTTTTTCCCAATCTCCCTACCCTCCGTAAGCCGCGAGGGCGAAACCAGTCAGCTCAGACTAGTGGGACCAGTAAGCCTTGCCCCGCTCGCAGGGATAAGTATCCCCTAAGAATTGTAGACGCATCCAAGGATTTTGAGACATTCGTCTTTTACAATGATGACAGCAGCATTAATTAGAATGGTGACAGTAGGGTTCCCGCGAATATTATAATCGGTTCTACAATTATTTACAGTGGATTCCCCCCCCCCCCCAATTATTACAGTGGTAGGGTTAGACTTGGAAAAAGCAGAGGAAATAGTAGCATTACAGGAGATAAATCTAATGATTATACAAGGAAGAGCGAATACAGCCAGAGTTTCAGCCATAAGAGAAGAACAAAGATGCCATTACTGTAACAGAACAGGGCATCTCATAAGGGAATGCAGAACAAGGAAAAGGGAACAATTATCACCAGCAGCGCAAGAAGTCAAATGTTACAAATGTGGGAAAAAGGGACACTTTATAAAGGAATGCTGGACAGGAGCCAATCTAGCTAAGAAAACGGGAAAAGAATGCTTCGAATGTGGAAAGGAAGGACACTGGGCAAGAAATTGCTTACTTAACAGAAGGACAAGCCAACCTAACGACACTCAGCCAAAAAGTAGGCAAGAGACAAAAACATACACGCAAAAATATGGAAGGAATAATTACACAAGCAAGGAAAGGATAGAAACAGATGGAACAGCAACAGAGACAGGAACGAGGATAGAAGAAAACAAGAAACACGAGAAAGTCAACATAACAAGAACCGCAACCAAAATTTAAACTAACCATGGCCACTAAAAAGCCCTCACCAAGTGGCCAAAATGGAAAAATTACGAGGTACACACACAAAATAGAACACATCGATGACGGCACAGAAACAAAACAACCCTATGTAATAACACTCACGATTAATGGAAGAAAACTCTCCGCCATGATAGACACGGGCGGCGCTTTCTCATTGATAAGGAAATCACTAATACAAGATGAAGATATAAACCCAGAAATCACGGAATCACTATCGTTACGAGGGATAACAGGACATGAGATAGATATATACGGAACAGCATATGTGGATATACAAACAACACCCAAAAGCAGGAAAACAAAAGCCAGATTCATAGTCTGTAGCGACATAACGCTAGGCGAAGTATCAATGTTATTAGGTAGAGACTTTTTAGCAAGCCACAAAGCAATCATCTCATATGAAGATGAACCTTCACTAATATTATGGGGACAATCAATTCCAATGATAACAGCAGGAGAGATAATGGAAGTAATGACGGTAAAAGCATACGACAATAATCACAAAACCACAAGACAAGAATGGAACAAATGGTTATCAATAGTAAAAGAATTTTTGGAAAAACAACATAAAAGTGTTATAAAAGAAGACAGAAAAAACTTACCGAACGCAAACAGACAGGATACATCAAGAAAGAGCGAACCAAATAAACAAAAGGAGAATCAAAAGGAATCCCAAATGCCAAGAGTATCACCAGAACAGCAGCCAACCACTACAAAAACATCGAACAGCAGGAACAAAATGAAAAGGACAGAAAAAACGAGAATCTTTACTCCTACAAACAAAAGAACAAAGCAAGGAAGAAAAAACGACATGAAACAATATACAGATGATAAGAGAAAACGGCTAGAAACAGCACAACACAATTAGGAAGAAACAGTACACCACATCAATGAAACACAACAGAAAAATGATCAGTCAAAGGTAGAAGAGACGGAACCTAAACAAAGAACAAGACCAAAAAGAAGAAACAAGAGAAAAGATAAAAAAGCCGAAGAAAAACAAGTGGACTTGGAAGAGATACCAGTCGACAAAAACAACGAATCAGAAAGGGTCAAGAAGATCGAACCACGAACCAACGATACAAATCTAAAGAATGAAGATAACCAACAAGAATACTTCTCAAAAAACAAAGAGTCTCCAATAGTACTGAACGAAGAGCTAGCCATACCGGCCCGATCCGAAGTCGTCACAATGGGAAAAATCAGAAAACAAATAGATGGTACGACAATAGTCTGTAAATCACAAAAAAATGGGCCAAACTTCATACAAATGGCTAATGCAATAGTGGATAATAAGGAAATGATTCCCATAAGATTAATAAACGCATCGTTCCAAAGCATAACTTTGAGAAAAGGAGAGAAGATTGGAATAGCATCAGAATGTATTGTAGAACAACAACAAAAGAAGGCAGAAACAATCTCCAAATTTGATGTCTCAAACAATAAATGGATTGAAGATGGATTCGAAATGAAGCACCTATCCAGGGAAGCAAGACAAGAATTAATAAAGGTAATTGTTATATATGAGTCCGGCAGCGAAATAAGAGACACTGTGGAAAAGACGAGGGGTCGATAGTGAGGTTAGGTGATGGAACGCTGTGGGTCTACGGATCCATCCATAATGTATGTTTGTAACCACTGTATCTTTTAATAAATAGTTTTGTACAATAGCCGGTGCCTTATTAAATACATAACAGTAATAAGAAAATATCACCACATCTTTACGGACGACAACGAGATTATTACGAGCACATCGAAAGTCAAGCACAGCATTACTCTGGAACCAGACACAAAACCAGTTTTCAAGACTCGATATAGAATGCCATATCAACAAAGAAGAGCACTCAAGAAAGAAATAGACGGACTACTAAAAGCTAAAGTCATAAGGGAATCAACCAGTCAGTGGAGCGCCCCAGTAGTATTGATTGTTAAGCAGAAACCGGACGGAACAGAGAAAATAAGATTGTGTATAGACCACAGAGGATTAAACGCAGTAACACTGAAAGAATATTACCCCTTACCAAACATAAATGACCTTCTACAAGGATATCAAGCAGGATAGAAAATGTTATTTTCAGTAATAGACGTCGCGGACGCTTATCACCAGGTGGACATGGAAGAAAAAGACATTCCATTACCAGGATTCAGTACATACCACGGACACTACGAATATACAAAAATGCCTTTTGGATTAGCGAACGCCCCAGCAACTTTTCAGCGATTTATGAACGCCACACTAGCCGGACTCACAGGAATATTCTGCATGGTATATCTAGATGATATTATACTATTCAACTATTTGGGCGAAATGGACCACATAAAGAAAATAGAAGAAGTCTTCGAAAGATTAAGCGACGCTAACATAAAATTGAAACCAAAGAAATGCAATTTTATTTTACAAAAAGTAAAATATTTGGGACACAGAGTAACACAGGAAGGAATTTCCCCAGATCCAGAAACATTGGAAGCAGTGCACAAATACCCGTTACCGAAAAATGTCAAAGGAATTAGATCATTTCTAGGACTTGTAAATTGGTATAGAAAATTCATCCCCAATATAACGGAAATATCAGCCCCTTTGGTAGAATTAACGAAAAATAACGTAAAGTTCAAAATATCAGAAGAAGTAATAAAAGCGATCCACACATTAAAAGGAATTCTAACATCCGACAAATTACTCATTTTCCCAGATTTCAATCAACCGTTTATATTATCAACATACGCATCAAATATAGGTGTAGGATCTATAATAAGCCAGATAAGAGAAGGAAAAGAGAAACCGATTGCTTACGCAAGCAGAAAACTCAACAAGGTAGAACTAAACTATTCCACCACGGAAAAAGAACTATTAACAATAATATATGGAGTGAAAACATTCAGATGCTACTTACATGGAAAAAAATTCACAATCATTACAGATCATCGACCACTAAAATGGGTACTATCACTCAAAGATCCTAGTTCCAGACTCACCAGATGGGCACTTACTCTATCAGAATATGATTTCGAAGACATTCACAGACCAGGACGCAAGCACGGAAACGCAGATGCGCTCAGTAGAATGTACGACACAACCAACAATTTCATAGACACCACATATGACGAGTATTTAGAGTACAAAAAAATTAATATTTTACCAGGAATCCAAAATAGTACGATTAAAGAAGAAAACTCGATAACAACACCAGACGATCAACCATTAGCAATATTCATACCACGAGAAGGACTCATCATGGACCCCGTAACAAATCAACTCACAGAAGTATTTGGAAAACCAGTGATACCGAAAGATCATGAAATATGCAGCATAGTACAATGGAACGTACCAGAAAAGAATCTCTACTATATCATAGAAAAGGCAAGACTAGAATGCGAGTCATCATATCAGAACGTTTGGGAATGCCTACGGAACTTGAAAAATGAATGTGAACAGAATAAAGAAAATCAGATTACGATAATATACTCAGAGAAGCAACTAAACGGATTAGATTGCGAAGAAATAAGCAAAATGGCTAAATTTATTTTTTACAACACAAACATAAAAGTACAAGTAGTAAAGCCGAAGAAAGAAAAGAAAATTCTATCGTTTAAGGAGAAAGAACAATGGGAACCAGTCTGGGATAAAGATAATTTGAGGAATAAACAACAACGAGACACCTTTTGCAAAAGTATTATACAACAAATGGAAATGGGAGAAGAAAAATGTAAAGAAAATTATTACATAGACACGGAAGGACTGCTCTATCATTGTGACAAGAAAGGAGGAGCAGAGAAATTAGTAATACCCAAGACACTAGTTAGAAAAGTCTTAGAAGATTTCCACGATACATCGCTACATTGCCACAAGGGACAACAAAAGACGATAACGTCAATAGCAGGTAGATTTTATTGGCCTACCCTCAGAGCGGACGTTACAAATTATTGTCAAAAATGCGATTCTTGTAACAGAAGGAAAACTTCCCCGCATTTCAGAAAAGCGCCATTACAAAAATTTACAGCAGTTACTAAACCATGGGAAATTGCGTCAATGGACATAGTAGGGCCTCTAACAGTGACGCATAATGGAAATCGTTATTTACTGACACTTCAGGACCACCTTACGAAATATTGTGAAGCTATACCGTTACCAGATCAAAAAGCTGCAACGATCGTAAAAGCATTCGTAGAACAAATAGTATGCAGACATGGAACCCCTCACAAATTACTGACCGACAGAGGAAGCAATTTTATGTCACAAGTTATGAAAGAAGTTTGCGATATATTGAAAATTAAAAGGTTATACACAGCTAGCTATGCACCTACAACGAACGGACAGATTGAAAGATTGCACAGAGTTAAGTGGGTGATCGACGTGCGAGCCATAATACCGCAGTTTGAAGAACGACGGTTTTAATAGCGGCTCGTTGGTGCTGATCGACTAGCGAGCAAAACGGTCATTGTCAACCGTCCACAGCTAACATATTGTGTTCAGACGAGCCAAGTAAAAAATAAAACAAATTGACGAGCCGCGAGCCAGGCTCGTAGGTATATAAAACCGCGGTATTGCAATGATACACTGACGAGCTTTACCGACGAGCCACAAAACCGCAGTTTTACTCGCCTGTCGATCATGGCCTTTATAAAGGACATGCTTTCGCACTATATCGCGGATAATCAAAGAGATTGGGATCAATGGATACCGTACGTATTAATGGCTTATCGAGAAAGTATACATTCTTCTACAGGATACCCTTAGATCTCATAACACAACCCCAGAGGAAGAGGTACGATTTAGACGAAAATTATGCAGCAGAGTTAGAAGCAAGAATGAAAACAGTATATACAAAAGCGCAGGAGAATATAGAAAAAGCTTAAGAATCAAGGATAGAAAGATACAATAAAAACACAGAAATTAGAGAATTTGAAGAAGGAGACAATGTATATCTGAGAGACTTAAGTAGCACGACAGGTCTTTCAAAGAAGTTACAGAAAAAATGGATAGGACCATTTGAAATTATAGAAAAAGTCGGACCAGTGACGTATGCAGTGGGTACAAAAAAGGGAAAAAATAGACAGGTAGTGCACGTCAATAGGTTAAAGAAATATTACGAGAATGAAACAATTGATTACTCCACGGAGGAAGAAGAAGGAGTTGACCCTTCGAAGGTGGCAACACTGCCATTATGGGGACCAGGAACCGTACCCAACAAACCGCCGAAACAGAAGAACGCAGAAATGTTTTTCGACGCAGAAGATCAATAATGAAAATATCAAATCAACTATAAGAAAAGTTAAAAGCTTGGTATTACAAGAGACGGCCGCTCGAATAATACTAAAATTTTAACAAGGAATTCAATAAAGAACGGAAGTGTTATAAAACACTGAAATGGAAGGCGACTAAAACTTCAATTTTCATGGCGAAGTTTTAGACAATGAGGCAGCGACGTCCAAAGTTAACGATCTCATAAATCACTCCCAACTCAGAGAAACAGCACTGGCTGTTTTCTGCTATTGTGAAATAGCTCTAACCTCAAACGCATTAGCGAACGACATTTTCAGCGGCGATGTAATCACCGATCCTGACACAATCACGGAAATAAAACAAGAATATAATGTTTGCCGAGGCAAACACATTATTGGTGGTGTTACCAACAGATTGGTAAATACCACATACTGGTTTCCTATATTAACAGAAGTAGTTAATGGAAGCTGTTCCAGCTGTACAATGCCAGCTTATAGCGTATTGTGCAAATGTGCAGAGAGGAATTTTCAGGAAATAGATCTGCGAATTCAAAAAGACAAACTAGGCAAGGTACCCAGCGTAAGGACGCTTGCGTGGAGACCGCCCCTAGAACACCCCATAAACACGGAAAGAAGGAAGGAAAAACGCAGAGTCAGAGCGCTAGAATGGAGTCTAAAGAAGGCAGAGAAACGCCGAAACACTTGGTACGACGAAGTAGACGTCGAATTTAGACTCTCAAACGAGACAGCTAAATTTCCTATATCTTACCAGCAATTTCCATACATCATCGAGCTAATAGAATCTTACTTGCCTTGTTGGAACGTATTAATGTTCCGATGTGCATTCGATAATGTCTGCAAACACCCCACATCATCTCCTAACATATTGTTTAGTGTCTCTAAACCTTGTTCACCCCCCGTAAGAAATTATTGTGCCTGTGACACAATCCTCTACCGACATACCGCATTAGCACGGAGAATGTTAGCTCCCATAATCAGAAAATATGGGAAACAAATAACTGCAGAAAGGGTAGGTTTTGCAATCCAGTACCAATATAACGACGGATTGGAATATGGTCGTCACCCTTCCTAACAGAAGTACACATGTTAATAGGTAAGAAAATTTGCCATTAACAACAAGGGACGAAAGACCAAACACAGGTAATACACTCATTTATAGATAAAAATAAATAGAGTTTAATGAAAATAATTTCCTTTGAAAATATAAATAGGGCAGGCTCGAAAATTAAACAAAAATAGTTAAAAACTAACGTGGAAAAACAAATCACTAAATAGAAATACAAGATTATTATTTTATCATAAGAATAAGCAAGAAATGAGGAAGAGAATAAGTAAATTAATCAAGGTTAATAGGGGTCTAAGCCTCTGCTAATTAGTAAAGAATAGGAGGCCGGATTAGTACGGTTCTATACGCTATCCATTACTGCTATGTCGAATACTAGTTGACAGACTTGGATTCCTATCAACGTAGAAAATAATAATAAAAAAAAATTAAAGGTCAAGTTTAGAAATCGTCAACAATTAAAAATGTAGTATAGTGAAAATGTAGTTCAAATACCAAGAGTTCATATTATAAGTCAGTATCCAATTTCTTCAACAAAGTGGATAAATATAATATTAGCCACCGCAGCAAAATGTAATTAAACAGCCTTGAATCATAAATATCATAAGCATTTGAAAAATACGAATAACGAGGCATTTTGTTTTAATAAAGAAATAAAGATAAACTCTATCTGGGAATTATTTTGAAATTTTAGGAAAGAGTTAAGGAATAATCGTGAATTTTAAGGAATACATTTGAAAATAGGGTACTTGATATATTTTTCCGATAAAAGCAGAATTCAGTACACATATGATACTGTAAACAATAAGTGATGACGAGTTGAAAATTAAAAAAATATAAGACTTAACTTACAGGGATCATATATTATATTGTAATCGTTTAAAAGTACAAGTCCCAATTATCAATATATTAATAAGCGCTTCGTTATCAATTTATTTTATTAGTTTATGGTCATAAGGCATACTAATGTGCAATACAATGTAGGTTAGTTTATAAGTCAGAATTATGTAAAGCTATCGCTACAATTGTCTGCAATAAGCAGCTATGCATGTATGTATAGGTTAAGGTGCGTTGGACTTACGCGTAGAAAGTACTAATGCTAACTAAAGTTTGCTAATGGGAGTGCGACTGCTTGGGCAGTAATAACAGTGCGATTTGTTACAGAAACCACAAAGAAAACCATGGGTACCGTTCCAAAACCGATTACGTTGTTAACTATCATATTCCTGGCAGCAGTAACCAGCAACATGGCAGAAGGACTAACAGCTTATGATTGCAACGACCACAGATCAAACATTACCGCCATATCCTTAAGGGAAGTTAAACCCTGTTCACCACCAGAGACGTCATACAACAAAGAGAATGTCACAGTGCAGATAATACAAAGGAACGCATTCGAGACGCAAAGAGTAATGACCTGCCTCATCATGGTGAAGAGACTCATGTTCCACTGTGGGATGTACAGCCACACGTCCATAGTCGATGGAGGACTTGACAATTACATCGAGAAGATAGGAGCAGAGGAATGCCGAAATCTACACCGCTACCGATTGATACAACTTTACAAGAAAACCATAGGGCAAATAACACTAAATGGGACCACCACAGCGTCAATCACAACACATGGCAGCCTTCAAGAAAACGGCGAATGCTACGGGATTCTATATCAAGAAAATGGTAGAACGTGGAAAGACGTAGTAATACTAGTAACAATAAGAATAACAGTATCCGACTACCAAGCTACAGTAAGCATAGACGACAATGAAATCCATCTACGAGAGGGAGTAACATGTCCACTCATCAATGGCTATTGCTTCGACTCTACAATAGGCGAAATAACCTGGGAACAATACAAAGACAACAGTTGTGAAAGTCAATTGTCACAACTTTATAGAGGGCACGGTGAAAAGATCACTAATAAACAATCACTAGAAGAGCTGGTAATAGTAGAACAAGATAAAAACATATTTGCTCTAACGCTACACAAAAGGGCTATAATATGTAACACAGAGGTATGGCAAACTGAACACCCCCGAATCCTAATAAATTTCCTCGCAAACAACAAAATAAATCCTAGTATGCCACTCCTTCCCCAAAACGTAGACCAAATGACCTACATTAATAGCAAATTCCTTTACACCGAACAAGCCTACCAAAGAGAAATAGAGAATCTATACTTAGACACAGTACTGCGTCGATGCCAAACAAAGAGAGAAATTTTAAAAAACAGATTACTAATGGCCCCATCCCTACCTAACGCTGTCAGTCAACTCATGCAGAACATGCCAGGATACACAGGAAGAGTACTAGGACAAGTACTTTACATAATGCAATGTACACCGAAACCAGTGACCATACGAAGAACAAACAAATGTTTCCATGAACTACCGATCTCACTACTAAACCAATCAAAATTTATGTTACCAGTAACAAGAATAATTCAAGATTATGCCGAAGAAATAGATTGCAACCATGTAACACCTCCGATATACTACGTAGAAGAACAATAGATCAGCTTGACATCAGACCCAACCAAGGCAGTCAATCCAACAGAAATCACAGTAGAAACAAGAAGAAATACAAGAAGCACAAAGGATAGTCACGTGTCATCGAATGCCATAGTGTGTTGACTAGTACGCATTTCGATGCGCATCGCCCCGCCTCGAATTTTCCCATTGGCTCTTGACCTGGAAATCCCTATTTATCGCTCGAACAGCGCATATAAATATTGGCGATTTTCAGGTCAGCCAGGTCAGTCCCTCACGGGCTCTCCGAGAGCTTAGTGCTCTCGGGGCTCTGCTCCTGTTCTATTTTCCATACTCTGTGGCTGAGAGTTATTTTCAACTTTAACTTGGTGTTTTATTTCGACAATCCTTTGTCATGTAAGAAAATATCTTGTCTTTCTCAAGACAAGCCATCGGAAGACCACAACCTAATGTACCATTTTCGACGAGGAATTTGTTGTGTAAGAAATATCTTGCCTTTTTCAAGGCAAGACACCGAAGATATAAATATTTTCCGAGTCCATAACCCGAAAATGGACTTAAGTAGAGGAGCTCACGACGTTTACTCCGAAGCCCTCTACAGAGCACCCGGGGATATCAGAAGGTGGTGAGACCCATATTTGTTCCCCCGAGGTGACACACGTTCGGATCAGCAGTTCGAAGAAAAGCAGTAGAGAACATAATCACCAGAAGGACAGCAGGCCTAGAGACAATTAATCACCGGTATACATTAACCAAAATATTTGACGAAAATGAACTAAAGGAGATCGCTCACTCCACCCTCAATAGAATATGGGGATGGTTATCCACACTAGGAAATATCACCAGTGGCCTGATTGGCGTATATTTAATATATAGAACAATTATATATGCTTGTGAAATAATACTGAATGGGTTAAGAATATATCAAACAATAGGATGCAGCTACATAATCATAGCAGGGTTATGGACAAACCTCACCACCTGGGTAATACACCGACATCAAAAATCAAAAGACGAAGAACAAAACATAAACCTGAATACAAGCAATGAGCAACCAGAATCAGAAGATGAACATTGGACAAAGAGATGCAGCAAACACAAACCAGATACCAATTTATCAGAAGTATAACGCGACAAAGTAAAGCAGTATCAATCAGAAACGACCACCCAGCAAGAGCAACCCAATGGAGACAGACAACACTAATAAGAAAGTTAATACGGTACGTGAAAATTGGCAAACGGACATTAAAAGCCAAGACGACGCGAGTGAAGTGCGGAAAATCCCCACAGGGATACGCCGATAGTAAACGAATATAAACAAAACCGCGATTGCCCGAGAAACGCGAGTTACATTCGGAAAGAACAATTTAGAATAAGCTTGTTGTAAGTGACACATGTAGTCACAAAACACTGTAATAAGTTAAGACTGTTTTCCACTTGTTAATTTCAATAAGAATTTAATACAAGAGTAACTTAACTTGTCATACACATAGGTACAATACGGGGGCAGCACGATACATTCGCTGACCACCGTACAATAGTCTATAAGAAACAATACAATATGACATAATAATTAGGACTTAATATAAAAGAGTATAGTAGGATATAAGTAATGTAATATGTAAGTAGAATAATTATTATGGTTTGGAAAAGGAAAAGGCCTCTCAGCCCTTTTCTTTTTTTGCGAAGGGAGTAATGTAATGTAAATATAGCAAGGAAATAAAGAAGAAAAAAATAAGGGGTAGTTAGCCTAGAAAAGAGTAATAATTATTTAAATAATTATTATATATTCCAAATTGAATAAAGAACAAATAATTCGACATAGTTAATGTAAACAATAAAATTTGGTTTTATTGTTCTTCCCGGCCGTTACAGGTAGAGACTAGAAGAGTACACATTTTCGCTTATGCAGTTCTCCGGCTTCTAAAGCAAGCCCATAGACTCAACTCTTTACAGGACCCGAGACCTAGAAGTCCTTAATCCCCTTTTTCCCAATCTCCCTACCCTCCGTAAGCCGCGAGGGCGAAACCAGTCAGCTCAGACTAGTGGGACCAGTAAGCCTTGCCCCGCTCGCAGGGATAAGTATCCCCTAAGAATTGTAGACGCATCCAAGGATTTTGAGACAGGCGTCTTTTACAATGATGACAGCAGAATTTATTAGAATGGTGACAGTAGGGTTCCCGCGAATATTATAATAGGTTTTCCAATTATTTACAGTGGATTCCCCCCCAATTATTACAACTACAGAAACAAATGAAACAAAACTAGTATATAGACAATTTGTATGTATAACATTTATCGAAGCTTCTTTACCAAAAGAAGTCATAATTAATAGTTGCATTTTTTCAGTGGAACCGTACATATATCCTGTTATACAGTGTCAGACATGCTTAAGATATGGACATATGACACAACAATGTAATGGGAAAGAGCGTTGTAAAAACTGTGGTGAAAATCATAATAATAAGGACTGCTCTGTGGGAACTAAATGTTTATACTGTGGTCAGCAACATTCGGCACTATCAAGAGAATGCTCAGAATATATTAAACAACGTAAATTTAAGGAAATTATGGCAACAAAAAATATCTCGTTTCAGGAAGCTGAAAAAGTTCAAAGCAATCCAAATTATTATTCAAACATATTAAATAATAATAGATTTTCGTTACTAGCTAATGATTCTAGTAGTTTTTCTCCGCTACCTTCCAAAAATGTTAATGTACCTTCAGTGTGCAGTATCTCTAAACCGAGAGTTGTGAGAAGAAATTCCACATCAAGTAACAGTTCTGAATCTTTTAAAAAAAGAAAACTGAATGAGAGCGATTATATTGATAATGAACGAGTTGAGAAAAGTACAGCCAGTTCGTCAATCTTACCAAATCCTTACAGGGATGAGTTCATGAGACATAAAGAAAAAATAGTTGAAGGTATTACTAATATAATATTCAGCTTTCTCTCTGATGTTTTAAATTGCAAAGATTATATAGACAATGATCAAAATTTAATTAAAAAACATTTCATGTCAAATCTATTGGAAAATTTATCCACATCCAATGGATCATAACAGTTTAAATAATTTAAATATAATTCAATGGTGTAACGATGCTCTGATCGTTTAACAGTTCGAACCGTAGGAGTGTCAATATAATTGCGCATCCACTTCTACAACGTGACGGCGTAGTGGGATTCAGAACGGCTATTTAAGGCGTGTGAATAGCGGAATTAGATAGTCTTGTAGCTAGCGCTCTAGGCTCCCTGAGTCGCCGGTGTAGTGAACCTGCGAGCCATTCCGGACAGAGAGATTTCCGTATTGAGGATCATACTCTGTCCCTAACCAAGCGGAACCCATCGGCATTGCGTATTGAGCATTACCGTGGATCTGCACAGAACCAACCGGGACAGAGAGATTTCCGTATTGAGGATCATACTCTGTCCTTAGCCAAGCGGAACCCGTCGGTACTGTGTATTGAACATTGCCATGGGTCTGCACAGCTAAATATTTTGTTTGCGAGTGTATTCGGAGCTTTCGCTGAATTGAAGCGAAAGCGAATATAAATCTGCGCGCGATCGATTTCCCCCATTTCGTTTCTTATTAGTACTAATTAATTTCTTTTCTTTTATAGACGTTCGCCGGGGACTTCGTTCATCGTGGGATCCAGACGGGGACGTAGAATTCGTTTTAGTTTTATTCATTGTATAAGTATACAACGTAGAATCCCTTTTTATTTTTATTTATTGTATATACTAAATTAATAGATTTATTTTTATTTCAAACCTGTGTTTTACTGAGTCTGTCGCCCCGAAAGAGCTACCCATCACAAACTGGCGCCCGAGCAAAAATTAATAACATGCCGACAGATAAAGGCACAGACTCAGTAACAGGTACGTCGTGGATAAATCGACTTTGCAAAGAGGAATTGCAGAGCGAGACCGAAAAATGCGGCTTAGATCCCAAGGGAACCGTCGACGAATTGAGAGCACGACTCAGAACCTATTTTAAAAATCGCGAGGAAGCTACAGGAACAATCCCAAAAGAAAAAACTTCCAAGGGAACAGAATCCGACACACTGACCCAGGAAATTTCGGGCATCCGAAGACAATTACAGGAATTAACAATAACGAAACAAATGGGGCAACCAGAATTGCTAAATCAAGTACGAAAGTGGAACACACACTTCGACAAGAAATATTCGGATGCAATAGAATTCTTAGAGAGGATAGGCGAATTAAGCTTGGCCTACGAGATCGATAAATAAGATCTACTAAGAGCATTACCAGAATTATTAGGAGACCACGCTTTGTTATGGTACAGAAACAATAACAAAAATTGGAAGTCATGGACAGATTTCAGCGAAGATTTTAAAAAAGCTTTCTATCCCAGGGGATATTTGCTACAACTAAAAGAGGAAATCCGAAACAGAAGACAGAGACAGAACGAACCAGTAGATAGATATATCACGGAGATTCAAACATTAATCAGACGAGAAGGCTCTTTTTCCAAAAACCAAGAACTCGAAAGGATATACAAAAATTTGTTACCAGAATATAAGCTTTATGCTCGCCGCCGGGATTTCGGAAACTTAGCTGAATTACAGGATTTAGCCCAAGAATACGAAGCTCTAGAAGACGAAAAGACCCAAGCAAATCAGATTTGCCGTGGAAACTGGAGACGCACGGACCAAGCAGAGTACGATGCGAAAACGGCATGCTTTAGATGCAAGATGCCTGTAGCGACTGCTGTTTCAGGCGTCAGGGAAACGAATTACAGACTGCAGAAACAAGGAGTCGTCCCAGTCTGTAAAACAAGATTCGACTCCATTCGTTTTCGCCGTTACACAGCCAGCAAGCAATGACATTCGAATGTTCGCATCACTAAAAATAGGGCAAAGAACATACAGAGCGCTCATCGACACAGGAACTACTAAAAATTACGTCGGGGATGCGAAAACGGCATGCTTTAGATGCAAGATGCCAGGTCACAGCCGTAAAAACTGCAAAAACTCATGGAAAAAGTTTTGTTCGCGTTGCGGCAGAGAAGGGGTTTACAGCAGCGACTGCTGTTTCAGGCGTCAGGGAAACGAATTACAGACTGCAGAAACAAGGAGTCGTCCCAGTCTGTAAAACAAGATTCGACTCCATTCGTTTTCGCCGTTACACAGCCAGCAAGCAATGACATTCGAATGTTCGCATCACTAAAAATAGGGCAAAGAACATACAGAGCACTCATCTACATCTCATCGATACAGGAACTACTAAAAATTACGTCGGGGATAGAATAGCTCAGATATACAAGGACTCTCTAGATAGCTACAGCGGGAGAACAAGACTAGCAAATGGAGCGTCAATGGAGCTTAACCAGAAGTTAACAATTGAACGCGAGATCGATAAGTTACAAACCCGACAAACATTCATAGTAATGCCAGGGTTGACGGAAGATGCATTAATAGGAGTGGAATTCCTCAGGAACCATTCTATCGAACTTAAATTCGATAAACATACGACCGAACAATACATACAACATCAAGAAGAGACATGTAACACTTTAAAAGACTTCACTCAAAATACGGAATTAGAAAGGTTCCTAAGAAAAGAACTAAGGGAGTTTGAGAGCATAACAGGACCCACCAACTTAATAAGACACGAAATAAAATTGAAGAAAAAGTGCGATCCAGTCAAGCAGCCTTATAGGCGGCACAATCCCGCAATGCTACAGATCATCAACCAAGAAGTGGACAATATGTTAAAAGAAGGAACCATCGAACCCTCCACAAGTGGTTGGAGTTCACCGATTGTACTAGTTAGGAAAAAGGATAACTCGTACAGATTTTGTATTGACTTTAGAAAAGTCAACGAACTATCAGATAAGGACGCATATCCGTTACCCAGAATATCGGAAATTCTGGATAGACTTAAGGAAGCAAATTTTATATCGACCCTCGATTTGAAACAGGGATATTTTCAAATACCCCTAGAAGAAACAAGCCGCCCAGTGACAGCATTCAGCGTACCCGGAAAAGGCCATTTTCAGTTCAAAATCACCCCATTCGGACTGCATTCCGCAGGAGCCACTTTCCAACGCCTACTGGATAAGGTAATACCTCCCGATATGGAATTCGCGTTTGCCTACTTGGATGATATCGTAGTAATATCTAAAACGCTCCAAGAGCATTTAAATCACCTACATGAAGTTTTCCGAAGACTGAAAGAAGCCAGATTACAGCTGAACTTCGAGAAATGCACGTTTTGCCAGTCAGAACTCAGATACTTAGGACATGTGGTTGGAGCAGAAGGAATAAAAACTGACCCGGAGAAAACCAACGCTATAACCGGACTTACAGCACCGAGAAATGTGCGTCAACTCCGCCGGTTCCTAGGAATAACATCATGGTACCGCCGATTCATAGAGAACTATTCGACAATAGCAGGACCGCTAAACATGCTTCTGAAGAAGAAGATAAGATGGAAATGGACCGATAAGCAGGAAAACGCGTTTGAAGAGCTAAAATCAAAACTTACATCGGCCCCAGTATTAGCATGCCCCGATTTTTCGAAAACATTTTACCTGCAAACAGATGCGTCGAACTGTGGACTTGGAGTTGCACTAACACAGAAATACGACGGCCAGGATAAAGTAATTGGATATGCTAGTCGAACCCTCACACCAACCGAGACAAAATATTCCACAACGGAAAAAGAATGTCTATCCATTGTGTACGGGATAAAGCAAATGAGGCCGTATATAGAAGGATACAATTTTAAGGTCATATCAGACCATCAGTCCCTCAAATGGCTGAAGAACCTTAAAAACCCGTCAGGTCGGTTAGCCAGGTGGAGTTTGGAACTGCAACAGTACGATTTCGAGGTAATATATAGAAAGGGAGTCCTCAACAAGGTAGCAGATGCTTTGTCACGACAACCACAAGAAAACCAGAACGAAGAACCAGAGTCGGAATTATTAGCATCAGAACTGGAATCATGCAGTTGGTACGATAATTTATATAGGAATGTACTCCAGAACCCAGACGATTTCCCGGATTTACAAATATCAAACGGGAAATTATATAAACACGTTTGGAGTAGCCGTAATTTAGCCGACCCAGAGTTTAATAACCCATGGAAATTATGCGTACCAAGATATAAAAGGAAAGATATTTTGGAGGAAAATCATGACTCGACCACAGCAGGCTACTTAGGAATTGCAAAAACAATTTGCCGAATAGCGCAAAAGTACTATTGGCCTAAGATGTTTAAACAAATTGCAGACTACGTTAGAGCCTGTACGAAGTCCCTCCAATATAAACCGTCTCAAATGCAACCAGCCGGGAAAATGCAACCGTCCACTGTAGAAAAGCCTTGGCATACTGTCTCAGTTGATTTAATGGGACCATTCCCAAGATCTGCAAAAGGAAACATTTTCTTAATAGTCGTGCAAGACCGGTTTACCAAATGGGTCGTCGCCCAGCCAATAAGAGCAGCATCTACGAACTCAATCATCGACACTCTACGATCAAAAGTAGTCATGCAATTCGGTATCCCGAAGAAAATCATCTCGGACAACGGCGCGCAATTTACAAGCGGAAATTTTAAGGCGTTCCTAAAGTCCTATAACATAAATCACATTCTAACACCGCCGTACTCTCCTCAATGCAATCCAGTAGAACGAATGAACAAAGTACTGAAAACTATGATAGCTACTTACGTGGAGGATAACCATAAAGACTGGGACAAATTCATACCATAATTCTGCTACGCCATAAATTCGTCAAGACACGATTCAACAGGATTTTCACCAGCGCTTCTTAATTTCGGAAGGGAATTAGACACAATAGATGCGACAAATGGACAAGATATACAGGGGTATGCAGAAAACTTAAACAAGTTAGAAGCGTTAAGAGAACTAGCGAAAGTGCACATGGAACACGCTTTCGAGGACCAAAAGAAACATTACGATCTAAGACGAAGAGACTGGCAGCCACATCCAGGAGATCGAGTCATGAAAAAGGAACACCATCTATCATCGGCTAGTGCAGCTTTGACCAGCAAACTAGCACCGAAGTACTCAGGACCATACATAGTAACGTCAGTGATATCACCAGTAATAGTAAAACTGAAGTTGGCCGATAGTAGTAGCCGCAAGCAGATGACGGCGCATGTAAAAGATTTAAAACCGTGGGTAGGAAGATTGTGATAAAGATACCGAGAGGGATAGATGATATCAAAAGGCTGTAGACACCATATACACAAAAAAAAGGTATGTTACTTTTTTTTTCAAAGAGAAGGGGGTGTAACGATGCTCTGATCGTTTAACAGTTCGAACCGTGGGAGTGTCAATATTTGCGCATTCACTTCTACAACGTGACGGCGTAGTGGGATTCAGAACGGCTATTTAAGGCGTGTGAATAGCGGAATTAGATAGTCTTGTAGCTAGCGCTCTAGGCTCCCTGACTCGCCGGTGTAGTGAACCTGCGAGCCATTCCGGACAGAGAGATTTCCGTATTGAGGATCATACTCTGTCCCTAACCAAGCGGAACCCATCGGCATTGCGTATTGAGCATTACCGTGGATCTGCACAGAACCAACCGGGACAGAGAGATTTCCGTATTGAGGATCATACTCTGTCCTTAGCCAAGCGGAACCCGTCGGTACTGTGTATTGAACATTGCCATGGGTCTGCACAGCTAAATATTTTGTTTGCGAGTGTATTCGGAGCTTTCGCTGAATTGAAGCGAAAGCGAATATAAATCTGCGCGCGATCGATTTCCCCCATTTCGTTTCTTATTAGTACTAATTAATTTCTTTTCTATTATAGACGTTCGCCGGGGACTTCGTTCATCGTGGGATCCAGACGGGGACGTAGAATTCGTTTTAGTTTTATTCATTGTATAAGTATACAACGTAGAATTCCTTTTTATTTATTGTATATACTAAATTAATAGATTTATTTTTATTTTAAACCTGTGTTTTACTGAGTCTGTCGCCCCGAAAGAGCTACCCATCACAATGGAATAGTCGTTCTACTGTATCTAATGCACTATCTTTTAAACAATTTCTGTATTCGAATGCTATTATATTGCAATTTTATCTGAATCATGTTATAAGACAAAACACAACATTGTTTATAAGGGATACCAAATTATTAGAAAAGATCGTCAAGATAGTAGATTTGGAGGTGTAGCTATATTTTTAGACCTACGGATAAATAAGTATAAGATATTTTATATTATAAATGTTGGAACATTGGAAATGTGTGGTGTAAAAATTGATTTTAATGGCAGAATAATTAATATAATCGCATTATATATACCTGACAAGAATATAAGCATCCGAGAATGGGAACGGCTTTTTAATTGGTGTTCCTCACTCGAAGGAGAGACGGTACTAGGAGGTGACTTCAACGCCCATCATGCGGTATGGGGTTCTCCAAAAAATGATACTGATGGCAATAGAATAATAGATGCATTAACTGATATGGATTTAATATTTCTAAATGATGGTTCGGCGACTAGAATTACCCCTCCAAACTCTACAAAATCAGCTGTAGACATAACGCTAATAACTTCTGGACTAATTGCACTAGCACATTGGCAAACATTGGATAGAACTCTTGGATCTGATCATTATATTATTTTCATCAAGTTGAATATTGATGTACCCTCTTCTGTTGTCTATCCAACAAGGAAATGGAAATTAGAAAAGGCCAACTGGGAATTGTTTCATAGCACTCTTGAAATGGAACTGAAGAATGTTGTATACTCTGAAAACTGTAATGAAATGGCATTTAATCTGAATAGAGCAATTAATACAAGCAGCGAAGCTTCTATTCCCCAAAACGTACCCTTCAGTCCTAAACATAGACAAAAATCAATTTGGTGGGATGATGAATGTAATACACAGATACAGCTTAAGAAGAATGCTCTTAAAAAATACAAAACCGCATCTACACTGAATACCTTTCTTGAATATAAAAAGATAGAAGCTACAACTAAAAAAGCCAAAACAACATGGATTAAATTTTGCTCCAGTCTTAACTCTAGTTGCCCATCAACTCAAATATGCTAACAAATTAAACAACAAAAACGCAAACATCAACATGCTCCTTCCGCAGTTGCAGAAGATATTCTTCAGAAGTTATGTCCACCATTTGTTGACAAACATATACCTTACATGACTTTACATCCAGAAGAACATTATTTATTAAAAGAAATAACAGCATCTGAACTGGAATATGCTATCAAGATATCCAAAAACACAGCTCCAGGTTCAGATCAGATTTCTTACATTATGTTACAAAAAATGGGTGTACTGGCTAAAAGAGTACTACTACATATTTATAACTGTATTTTGCAAACTGGAATATCCCCCTAAAAATTTAATGATTGCTTTGTTATATTAATTCTAAAACCGGGAAAAGACAAAAGATAATCTGGAATCATATAGACCAATAACATTATTGTCATATATATCAATAGCATTTTTAAAACATTTGAAAGAATTCTAAAATTGAGAATGGAAATTTGGTTAAGGCGGCATAATATTCTACCAGCAACACAATATGGATATAAACAAGGCTATGGAACCACGGATGCAGTGGTTCGTTTGACTACAGATGTACAAATTGGTTTTTCTAATTCCATGACAACAGGTGCATTGTTTATTGACATAAAAAGTGCATATGACAATATTAATTTAAATATACTCTGTGATAAACTTGTGTTTCTTGGCATTCCAAAATCGATAGTACATTTACTATCAAATCTATACAAAGACAGAAGTGTATCGATAAGAGTAGGTCACAATATTATTGGACCCAAGATCACATCAAAAGGTATTCCACAGGGAGCTGTTTTAAGTCAACTTCTTTTTAATTTGTACACATACGATTTGCACAATTTATGGTCTCCCAATATTGTTTGCTTACAATATGCTGATGATATTGTCATCTACTCACATAAGAAAACGTACAGTGAAAGCACTACTGAACTCAAACATATTATGTACAACTTGGATAATTGGACTTGGTTAAATATATTCAATATTTCGTACCAAAAATGTTCCGTAGTATTTTTTTCAAGAAAACACCATATTAAACATCACGCTGTAACCTTACATGGCAATGATATTCCAATTGTTTCGGAATTTAGATATCTTGGTGTCGTACTTGACAGAAAATTGCTTTGGACTCAACATATTAATTATACAATTGGTCGCTGCGAAAAAGGTATTAATTTTCTTAAAATGGTGTGTAAGAGATCGTGGGGTGCAGATCAAAACATTGCATTGAATTTTTATCGAGCCTATATAAGATCTATAATAGATTACTGTTGTGTGGTATATGGGTCAGCTAGAATAACCAATTTACGTAAACTTGATAGTTCCAATTTAAAGCTCTAAGGATTGTGTTAGGATTGATGAAAAACACTCCAAATGAAGCAAGCAAATATTTCCTAAACCAACATTATCGTGGCACTTATAATGCAAAAATAAATAATGAATTAAATACAGCTGATTTAACACAAACAACATATTAAATTTAAATTGGACAGACAATGGATTCAGTTTGGTGAAAACAGGGGCACTAATTTATACAAATTACAACCAACAGTAGATGTAAAACAATTTTACAAAGATGTCACACTAAGCAGAAACACAGTGTCAACTGTCTTAAGAAAAAAAGTAGATCATGGATGTTTTCCGAAACATCTACACAAAATAGGAGTTCTCCCAACAGACTGATGTGAGTGTGGAACTCGTATAGCTGATTTAAATCACATATTCTTCAACTGCCCACTACATCGTAATACAAGCACGTGGCTGCTTAAAGAATTGATAAAAGAGGGTTTAAGTACACCATTAAACGTAAATCTTCTATTAAGTGAAGACAATATAAAAATCTTTAAAATAATCATGATATTTCTTGTAAAAATTAAATTAAAGGTATGAGTGTAAAATTGATCGTATGCGTGAACATTTCCTTTGTATGTTTACCATATATGTTGCCCACCTACCTAATTGTGGTTTATGTCTTGTTTGTTACAATAAAGCCGCTCTGACGAATCCCTGAGCGTGAAAAGTGTCCTCCTCGTACAATCCTGTATGGATGAATACTAATATTTATATGTAATTACGTGAGATATTCTTTTTCTTCCTGGTCCCTTCTTTCCGTAAACCTTTCCCTGTAATATAAGTTGCAGCAGGTTATATCTATGATCATTTCGCATTATATGTCCAAGATATTCTAGCTTGCGTTGTTTCACTGTGGATATAATTTCACATGTTTTATCCATCCGACGTAGAACCTCAATGTTGGTTATTCGGTAAACCCAGGAGATCCTCAGTATCCGTCTATAACACCACATCTCAAACGCCTCGAGTTTTCCCATGGATGCCTCGGTTCTTAAACTAACACTTTTAGTAATAACTCATTATTTCAAATTTACTTCAGTGTAAATAAAACGAAGTCACACAAGTTTGGGTCCAATGGAACGGTTTCTTGTAAAAAAACAGATTTAAAAATTAATTCACTTTTAAAATATAAAATGGTACCATAAGCGTTATCTGTTGGCAAATAGCTTAAAAGCGTGTGGACACGGGAAAGAATTCTAAACAGACCATTTTAATAAGTTTTTGAAACTGTTTTTTTGTATCTTGTTTAAAATTTTATTTAAAGAATCACAATGGTGTGCCATAGATTTATTTTAAATAAGGGTTAAAAAATATATATAAATAAAATTATATTTATTTATTGAATATTAAATTGTACATAATAGGCAAGTTAAACTATTAATAAAACAGATAAAAGAAGATATTATTGTATATTTTATAACTAAATAAATCTAACTAAGAATAAATTTTATATTGAACAATTCTATCTTATTTTTGTACAAATATTACAATGACGAATGATTGTAATTTCAGACAAATGTCGCTTACATAAATCGCATTTAAAATTTAAATTCCAATGTTTCTAATAAACTTAATGTGTCTGAAAAATGTTATGTTATGCGGCGACCGCTCTCAATATTACGGTCGTCTAAAACAACTGCCGCAAAACATACGCTACAGAATCTCATTGTTCACAACATAAAAATTTTGCGTCAAACACAGTACACCAAATGCTAATTCATCCAAAAACTGGGGGGTGTTAACGTGTTCAATACGTGTCACTTTTTTGTCTACGTCATCTGCTATATCTTCATCAATATAATCCGCCATTATTTTTAACAATTTGTTTTTTCAGCTCCCTCAAATAATTTATATTAAAAGATTTTGATATAGCAAACATATAGAAAATACATAGATATAGAAAACACTTTCGCCTTCACTAATGTGGGCACCTTGCTAGAATTACTATCCGTTACTAACCAGAAGAGATGGTTAGCTATTAATTATTTTAGTGTTGGTTGGTTAGACCATTAAGTAATGTAGATGTCATACATCTAAAACTCATACTTGAGTGCTTGCTTTATAGGGTTTTCGTTTATATCAACCCAATTTATATATTCATATATGGGGGCTACCCCATATTTGAATATATAAATTGGGTTTTTGTGGAATAAATAATAAGTTTTGAGCTTAGGTGTCAGCCGTTTGCGTACAACTGCAAGCAGGCTCATTAAATGTTGCAGCTACCGCACATCTGTTTCGCACAACTGCAAGCTGGCTCATTAAATGTTGTAGCTCCCACACATCTGTTTCACACAGCTGAGAGCTGGCTCATTAAATGTTACAGCTGCCACACATCATTTATGCTTACTAATTAACATTAACACGTGAGCTATTTCTGAGTGTAACGGCTAGGGGTATTTAAGAGGTGAAAAATACTCCAACTGGACACTACAAGAAATTCTATTCCTAGATGTGAATATCAACAAATTTAACTCAATTTCTGCTTCATCCTTTATTCCTCTTCCAACAGTCATTAAAAGAAAAGGTGAAATTTTAATAAAAACAAAGATAACAAGTGTTTTGCTTATTCTGTGAACGCTGCGATTTTTCGTCCAAGAGGTGACCCAAGCAATCCAGAATCATATCCTCCATACGATAGTCTTCCGAATTTCTACGACATTAATTTCCAGTTAATTTGAAAATATTGGGAAATTTGAAAGACTTAACAATATATCAGTTAATGTTTATGGCCTTTAATGGCATTTTAAAGAAAACAAGATACAGAATGAAGTTGTGGGGCCCTTGTACTATACTCAGCTCTATAAATCTACACATGTTAATCTCTCGTTAATCAACAAAAAAAAAAGAAACATTATTGTCTCATTACAGACCTAGAGATTGGTATAAACTCAAAAAACAACTCATGTAGGGAAAAAATATTTTTGTGATGGGTGTCTTCAAACTTTCACAACCTTGAAAAGTTGAAAAATCACTAAGAAAATGATTGCTCGCACATTTCAATACTTCCAACCTGTAAACCGAAAGTTAACAAGTGTGGTGAAACCCTTCCATCCAATATTCTAAAATTCATCAATATCAAAAAGTCAAGCCCACACCCATTTGTAATTTATGCCGACTTTGAGTCAATTTTTAAGCCCATACAACAATGTGAGCAATCAGATTGTGAATCTTATACAATCAAAGTCGCCGAACATCAGCCTTATTCATTTGCATTTTATCTCAAATGTAATTATGATGATTCCTTGTCACGACTGGAAATATATCAGGATGAGTACGCTGCTAAAGTGTGTTCAAAAATTGGATGTTTTAGCTATCAATCTATATCAGAACCATCTAAAACATGTCAAACCAATGGTACCTTTGACTCCTGATGAAAACCAGAAGTTCCAGAATGGTACCAAATGTTCCATTTGTCAGAAGGCATTTTCCCTTTCGGATGCCAGAGTCAGAGACCATGACCACCTTACTGGATTATACAGGGGTGCAGCACACAATTCCTGTAACTTAAATTTTAAGGTACCAAATTTTATTCCAATTATTTTACATAATTTATCGAATTACAATAATCATGTATTTATTAAAGAATTAACAAAAAAAGGAGAACATATCTCAGCTATAGCTCAAAATAAAGAAAAAATATTTTAGTTGACAAGTCCTGTACAAATGTATATTTAAAATTACGGTTTGTAGATTCATTTAGATTTTTAGCGAAATCTCTTGATAAATTAAGTGAAATATTACTGTCTACTTAATGTAATGAAATCAGAAAGTATTTTCCAGATAAAAATGGGTTTGGATTAATGCGACGTTAAAGTGTATTTCCATACTCATATATTGATCATCATCACTGGCTCGACAACCCTTTTTGGGTCTTGACCTGTTCCAGGATTCTTCTCCATTCTGATCTGTTTCGTGCTTTTTTTTCTCCAGTTTTTTATTTTTAAGGTTGTTATATCATTTTCTATTTGTTCTAAGTATCTCAGCTTCAGTCTTCCCCTTGTTCTTTTTCCTATTGGCATCTGTTTGAATATTTTGTTTGGTATTTCGCCTTCTTCCATTCTTTCTACATGTCCTATCCAACGTAGCCGTCCTATTTTAATGAATGTTATAATATCCGGATCCTGGTATATTTTGTATAGTTCAGAGTTGTATCTTCTTCGCTATATTCCGTTTCCTTTTGTGCCCTTATATATATATATATATATATATATATATATATATATATATATATATATATATATATATATATATATGTTATTGTGATATTTAAAGTCTTGGTGCGCCAAGCTATAATTAGCTAATTAAATTTTTTTGATTAATTAAAAATTATTTAAATGATATGATTATGACTCTATCACAATTTTTAATTCTTTTATCTCAGGGTTAAATTCGTGCTTCAATATCTATGCTATTACATGTGAAAGGTAAGGTCCAGAGAATACCGGAATAATAAAAAACACATATGATCTAACACTATATATTGAAATAAAAATAATGAAATAATTCACACTCAAAAGTTTTCAATAAACAAATCTCATATAAGGATTCTCAAAATTTTGTTCTCCGTACGTGAACAATCAAAAATTAATGGTACAAACAATATTAATTGAAATCTCAAAATCCCAAACTATTCTAACTCTCCTAATCCAAATATTTATATCCTTTCTAAATTACGTGTAAAAATTGTGTTATCAATAAAAGAAAAAACTGCAGAAAACAAAAATATCTCTCTCTGATGATGAGTGGTCCAAATCCTTGTTCCCTTGTTCCTTGTTGACTGTATTATCTCCTCTCAACTGCTCCCTATGTAATCAGCAATCTTACAACAGATTGTTGCAAGTATATCGTCCTTAATGATCTCCTTCAAAAGCACAAATCATTCAAATTATGATAGCCTTTCTCCTCTCGATAAACTGAATCTCTCGTTGGCCCGAGTGATAAAATGACTCTTGGAATATCTTCTCTTTACGATAAACTGAATCTCTCGTTGGCCTGAACAGTGACTCTTGGAATATAAGTAGAAAAATATGACTTACAATATTTGGCTGCTATAGCTTCTGTCAGATACACTAACTCCACAAAAACTCACTAACATTCAACACTACTGCTTGCTACTTCTTCGGAATCGCCAGAGAACAAAAAATGTTCTTCTCAAAGACTTGGAAACCAACTGCCTATATTTTCTCTCTCCTCAATCTAGCTAAACTTTCCTTATCCCACCTTTTTCAATCTCCGCCAATCAAAACTCGTCACAATTCCCCATTTTTTCATTTCGATAACAAACAAATTTTTACCTATAATTATAAAATTTCCTAAAACTTATTTACAAATATTATTTTCTATAATTCTTAAAACTAACAAAAACCTCTTTCTAAAATATCTTCTATTGTCTTTAATTACTGCACTAATGTATTTGTAAAAACCCGTTTCAATTTGTCTTTTGTTTCACTTAAACTTATGCGGGTCAACTGAAGTATTACAAAGAAATGATTGATGTAAAGCTTACATTTTGTTTGGTACAGGTAATTCAAAGATTTAATAACTTTCCTTCTCCGAAATGTTTGTTGGATATTATCCTACTTATCTGAATTATTTTAATGTTTTTGAACTTTGAAATATTTTTAAACAAACCAATATTTTTCTCGATTTTACATATCATAACAAATCCCCGCCATTTGATCTGCCGAAAACTCTTTGTTAAATTTTAAAAATGACAAAAGTTTTCTAGGATCAAATTATTTCACTATGTTATTAAAATCTATTCATGATATTGATAGATGTCGTGAATGTTAAAAATACCCCGTATATTTCCTGTCTCTATGTGCGCTAATTCATAACTATTTACCCCATTTTCCGTATTGACCCTATATGGACCTTCAAATATCGGCATCAATTTAGCACAAATACCATTTTGTAAATTCGACACCCTCAGTGCCTTCACTAAGACTTTATCTCCTTTCTGGAATTTGATCGGCCTTCTTCTTCGGGTTCTCTCTTGTCTTTGGAGATATTTCTCTCCACTTCGTCTCAATCTTCTTTGAACCAATTCGATCACTTCTTCGTATTGTTTGGGGGCGGTGTCTTCCCACGGTCTTGTAGGCATTGTTCCTTTCATTATATATAAAGGCGTCTCTTTGGTAACCGTATTTGGAGCACAATTCAAATAGGTCTCGATCTCAAACACTTTTCTGTCCCAATGTCGATGATGTTCTTCCGCGGCAATTCGTAGAAATTTTGTGACTTCTTGTATAAAACGCTCCGATGGGTTGCTCTGTGGATGACGGATGCTTATAAATTTTGTATCGATGCCTCTCTCTCTTAATTCCCTTTTAAAACGTTCGTTCCTAAAATATGTCGCATTGTCCAATAAAATATTGTCTGGTCTTCCCACCGTTTCTATAAAATTGTCTATTTTCCTAAGTATTTCAATTCCTTTTGTGGTTCTGCATGCGTACAATTTAACATATTTTGAGAAAAGATCCACCATAACTAATATGTGTTTATTCCGTTGAGTTGTTGGTATCAAATCGCTCAACATATCAATAGCAACAATATCCAGTTTCCTCCGAGCTACGACGTTTTTTGTGACGTTTTCATTTTTAAAGTTCCTACTTTTACACTTTTGGCATGTCACACAATTTCGAGCCACCTCTTTGGCTATTGTATAGTCCTGTCGACAAATGTAGTTCTCCCTGAACATAAGCCACACCTTTCTACTTCCAATATGTCCGTTGTCACAGTGTAACTTTAAAAAAACTTCTTTTGCCATTTGCTCCGTGATTACATAGAGTTCTTTACCATCGACCCTCTTAAAATATAGGTTATTTTCTTGTTCAGCCCTTTGCTTTTCTCTTTCATTCAATTCTTCCTGATTTTCCCTGATTTTGGCCAAAGAAAATAAGCCTGCTTCTTCTCTCATTATGTTCATGCCTACGTGGAGAGTTTTGTGATCCTCTTTGCGGAATTGTTCATCTCTCGTCAATGCATCAGCCAAAATATTGTCCGTTCCTTTGATATATTTAAATTCAAAATCATATTCTTGGAGTAAAAGAATGCCCCTATGAATTCTATTATTTACCAACCTATTTTTCATTATGTGTACCAACGCTGCATGGTCCGTTTCAATGGTGAATCTTGCCCCAAGTAGGTAAAAACGTAATTTGTTTACACAAAATAATACACTGGCAAACTCTAATTCAGTAACGCTGTATTTTCTCTCATACGTTTTGGTTACACGGGAAACAAAACATATTGGCACCTCTATATCGTCTTGTATCTGTGATAACACCCCTGCAAATTTTTTTATGGAAGCATCGGTCCTGAGAATGAAAGGTTGCTCATATCTTGGGTGGTGCACTCTTACAGCTGTGGAAAAAGCTCCTTTTAAATTTTTGAAAGCGATTTCTTGTTCCGTTCCCCATTTCCATCTGACATTTTTCTTAAGTAATGCTATTAGCGGTATTTTTTTTGTACTGAGGTCTGGTATCAGCTTTTTGAAATAGTTTACCATTCCTAAAAATCCCCGTAAAGTTTTTAAATTGGTTGGCCTAGGGTAGTTGTTTATGACTTCGACTCTATCTTCTGCAAGACTAATCCCTTTTGTGTCTAATTTGAATCCTAAATACAATACCTCTTTTTGGAAAAACTGACACTTTTGAATATTTAATTTTAATCCGGCTTGATCAAGTTCTTCGAGAACAGTATGAATATGTCGTAGATGGCTTGTTATATCCGGTGAGAAAATTAATAAATCATCTATGTAATGTACAACAAATTCTCCATGCCTATTTAAAATTGTGTGTAATGCGCGAACCAAAGCAGCGCATGCACTTTGTAGTCCAAATGGTACTACCCTAAATCGGTACACCACTCCGTCGATAGAAAAAGCGGTATAATTTCGACACTTTTCTGCCAAAGGTATTAACCAAAAACTGTGTTTCAAATCGATTTTGGAGAAAATGTGTGATCCTGTGATTCGTCCAAAAATAGCTTCTATGTTCAAAGGCGCTTCGTATTGCGCGATTGTGTGCGAATTAATGTTTCTTGCATCTAAACATAATCGCAAATCACCATTTGATTTTTTTACGCATACTATCGGGTTGATATATGGAGAGTCACATCTTTCGATCACCTTGTCTTTGATCATATTTTCAATTTCCTGTCCGACGCTTTGCCTGTATTTATACGGGATTGGATATGTTTTCGATTTAAAATTTTCTAAGTTTTTAACTTTAAAAGAATGTTCATAATTTTTAGCCACTCGGCTTTCTTCATTAATAAGATCTCCATAATTTTCTAAAATCTTCTCTATTTCCTTCTCCATGTTTTCTCCACATATTATTTTTCTTTCATCCTCAGTTTGTTCACATGTGTTCACTGTCCGTATTACTTCTTCACAAAATTCTGGATTCTCGTCCATAATTGCCATTTCTTCTCTGTCCTCTTCCGTTATTTCTTCTTCTATTTTTTCTTTATCTTTAATTTCTATCTGGTATTCCGAGCACCATGTTTCGGCTCCTTCCATTTTTCTGCTTATAACTTCCTTCTTTTCCTGCTTTCTTTTCGAACTCTTCTTCTTTTTTTTTATTCTCTTTTCCTCTTCGGATTGATTTTTTTCTTGAGCTTTCGATTTATCCTCTACCGTCATATTGATTTCTTTATGTTTTTCTTGTCCATTTATCCTTTCAGAAAATTTTCTCCTATCTGTTTCCTTTTCTTCTTCTATGTTGTCTGGTTCTGCTCTGATTTCCAGTTGATTTTCCGAAAAATTGATGGTGATATGTTTTTCACTCAATTCATCGATTCCCGCTATCATATTATGATTTAGATCTTCGATTACCACACATTGCATAATATAGAATTTGTCTCCCACTCTGATCCGTACTCCTAAACCTTCGTTTACTGTCGTCAATTTTTTATTATTTGCACCCACTAAAGCAACCCTCGGAATCTTATATACAAATCTGTCCATATTTAATTCTTTTACTAGTTTTTTATTGATTAACGAAATTTCCGATCCAGAATCAATCAGAATTTTAATCGCTTTATGTTTTATAAATGCATCTAAAAAAATTAGACTGGAATTAGAATTTTGTTTTTCGTTTCCCGCCAACTGTATAAACTCTCTCGGGTGACAAAATATACCGGAGAGTTTTTTACTTTTGTTTAGTGGATGCCTTATTGAAAATCCTGTCTGGATTCATTGAATACTTCTTCTTCCTTCTTTTCTATTGCCACATGATTCATCTCTCTTCTGTTTTGTCGTTGGAATCTCTGATTATTTCTATCGTCCCTTTGTTCGTTCGTATTCCTATTCGGAGGATTTTGTGCATCTCTATTCCTGTTGTGATTTTCATTTGTTCTATTTTGTGTATCATTCCGGTTATCGTAATTTTGTTGTCTATTGTAATTATTGTAATTTCTCGGCCTATATTCGTTTGTTGATCTGGGATGTCGGTTTCTCTGGTCATAATTTGATGAATACCTTCTTTCCGGTCCATTATATTGGTCATGTTGTCTTCTATTTCTCATTTCTTTTCTTTTTGCTTCTTTTAATTGAAGGAATTGGCACAAACTATCAATATCTTGATAATTTCTCAAAATCACGTGGTCTTCCAACGTTTCCTCAAAATGTCTGCTGATCATTTCTACCAGCTGTTCGGTAGAATATTTGTATTCTAGATATTTTGAATTGTTATATATCTGCAAAGCATATCTTTCTTCAGATATTCCCATTTTTTCGTGATATTTTCCATTCTGTAGCTCTTGGTTGATTTCTCTCTGTTTATTTTTCCCCCAGAAATAGTTGAGAAATTTATTTTCAAAATCTGTCCAATTTTCAAACTCATCTTCCTTGCTTTCATACCATAACGCTGCTCCTTCTTTCAAATGGTTTCTAATTGTTTCTTTGCAATCGTCAAAATATCTAATATGTTGTAATTTGGTTTTCAAATTTTTAACAAACGGTACTGGGTGTGTTTTCCGAATATCCCCGCCAAATTGTATTTTCGCCTCGCTTGTTCCATGGATGATAACTTCTTTTCTCTCTACCCCTCTTAGTTCAATTTCTGCCATTTGTTTTTCATTTTGCTTTAATCTTCTTTCTATTTCCTTTCTGTCTTCTTGTAGCGCCATTTCAAATTTTTCTTCTAACTGTTCTAATTCCTTTTTCTGGACAGTCTTACTATCTTTCATTTTAGTTTCTATTTCTTCTCTCTGCATCTCTAGTTCCTTTCTCTGGCAATTTTGTATCTCCTTCATTGTATTTTGGATATCTTTAATCTCTGTCTCTTGTTTTGCATTCTTTATGGTTATTTCTTCTATCTGTTGTATCAGTTCTTTCTTTATCCCCTCAACACATCCTTTAATTTCTTGTTCATAGTTTTCCAAACGCTTCTCTATATTCCTGTTATTTAGTTCTATTGCTTGCCTTGTTTCCCGTTGGTTTTCTTCCATTGTTTGTTTCGTTTCAATTTGGTTTTTTTCCATTTTTAGTGATGTTTCTTGTTGATTTCTATCCATTTTATCCATTTTCTTTGATGTTTCATTTTGGTTTTTCTCTATTGTTTGTTTTGTTTCTGCCATTGTTTGTGACTGGAGTTGCATTAGTTGTAATATTTTATCTATTCCTGATAGTTCTTTTCTCTCCTCAACTATTGTCACATTTCCTTCATTATCCGATACTTCTTCCAAAATTGTTTCATCTTCTCTGTTATCCTCCTTCCTTTCCTGCATTTTACTTTGTCTCCTTGTGACAGACATGTTGTTACTTTTTGTTATTGTTTTTGTCCCCGCCAAATGTGAAATTTTACAACACTCTATATGTTTCAGAACACGACAGTATTTCTCCCCAAATGTATTAAATTTTCACGACAAATATCAAATATGCAATCAGTAAAATTCAAATAATTCAAAATAAATATCAAATGTACGATTGGTAAAGAAAATAAAATCAAATAATTCAATAGCAGTAAATATCCACTAACTACGATCAATCAATAAATCAAATTTATATTCCCTGGAAAAATTGTCAAAATACTTTCAAATTCAAATTCCCTCAATGTTATATGTTTTTATCTCTGGATCACCTGTACTTATTCCAGATCTCTTTCCCTTCCTTCAAATGTAAAGCTGCGATATTTTCAAGCCCCACGTTTTGGAAGCCAGTTATTGTGATATTTAAAGTCTTGGTGCGCCAAGCTATAATTAGCTAATTAAATTTTTTTGATTAATTAAAAATTATTTAAATGATATGATTATGACTCTATCACAATTTTTAATTCTTTTATCTCAGGGTTAAATTCGTGCTTCAATATCTATGCTATTACATGTGAAAGGTAAGGTCCAGAGAATACCGGAATAATAAAAAACACATATGATCTAACACTATATATTGAAATAAAAATAATGAAATAATTCACACTCAAAAGTTTTCAATAAACAAATCTCATATAAGGATTCTCAAAATTTTGTTCTCCGTACGTGAACAATCAAAAATTAATGGTACAAACAATATTAATTGAAATCTCAAAATCCCAAACTATTCTAACTCTCCTAATCCAAATATTTATATCCTTTCTAAATTACGTGTAAAAATTGTGTTATCAATAAAAGAAAAAACTGCAGAAAACAAAAATATCTCTCTCTGATGATGAGTGGTCCAAATCCTTGTTCCTTGTTGACTGTATTATCTCCTCTCAACTGCTCCCTATGTAATCAGCAATCTTACAACAGATTGTTGCAAGTATATCGTCCTTAATGATCTCCTTCAAAAGCACAAATCATTCAAATTATGATAGCCTTTCTCCTCTCGATAAACTGAATCTCTCGTTGGCCCGAGTGATAAAATGACTCTTGGAATATCTTCTCTTTACGATAAACTGAATCTCTCGTTGGCCTGAACAGTGACTCTTGGAATAACGGGTGTTTTTTTTAGAGGTATAGAACTTTAAAGTGGAATAAAACAAAGATTATTTTTTATATGAACAGGAAATTAACTTTATTTGAAAGATAATTTTGTGACATTATATTTTAAATATGATTTCTGGCATATGACCACCAAGGCTGGCTCTGACGCGGTCTAATCTGGAGATCCAATTTTCGACGACTTTTTCCACTATTTGTGGCCGTATATCGGCAATAACGCGGCGAATGTTGTCCTCCAGTTCGTCAATCGTTTCAGGCTTATTGGCATAGACTAGCGACTTCACATAACCCCACAGAAAATAGTCTAACGATGTTAAATCGCACGACCTTGGAGGCCAATTCACGGGTCCTAAACGCGAGATTATGCGGTTACCAAACGTTTCCCTCAATAAATCCATTGTGGCACGAGCTGTGTGACATGTTGCGCCGTCTTGCTGAAACCACAGCTCCTGCACATTATGGTTGTTCAATTCAGGAATAAAAAAGTCAGTAATCATGGCTCTATAGCGGTCACCATTGACTGTAACGTTCTGGCCAGCATTGTTTTTGAAGAAGTACGGACCAATGATTCCACCAGCCCACAAAGCACACCAAACAGTCAATTTTTCTGGATATAGTGGTTTCTCAACATACACTTGAGGATTATCTTCACTCCAAATACGGCAGTTTTGTTTGTTGACGTAGCAATTTAACCAAAAGTGAGCTTCGTCGCTAAACAAAATTCGCTTATGAAAGTCGGGATCAACGGCAATTTCGTTTTGGGCCCATTCACCGAATCTACGCCTTGCTAGGTGATCGTGTGGCTTCAATTCCTGCACGAGTTGAATTTTGTAAGCACGCAAACCAAGATCTTTTCGCAAAATCTTCCATAAAGTGGATGGACACATATCCAACTGCTGTGCACGATGGCGTATATACTGATTCGGGTCTTCCTCTATACTACGCTCAACAGCAGCAACAACATCTTCTGTACGCACTGTACGACGTCTCTGTGGATGCGTATTATCATTAAGAGTGAACGTGGTGCGAAAACGTTCCACAGTTGATCGAATTAATTGCTCTGATGGGCGATTATATATACCCTAAAATGGACGTAGTGCGCGATACGTATTCCGAACAGAACTATGATTTTCAAAATAAATTTGCACAATTTGAAAGCGTTGTTCAGGCGTCAGTCTATTCATATTGAAATGTCAAACTAAAGTAAATAATAATCTCCTGACAGCTGTCAAAATGGCCGCCCCTTAAAAACGTGTTGCCAACTTCTATTTCTATACCTCTAAAAAAAACACCCGTTATAAGTAGAAAAATATGACTTACAATATTTGGCTGCTATAGCTTCTGTCAGATACACTAACTCCACAAAAACTCACTAACATTCAACACTACTGCTTGCTACTTCTTCGGAATCGCCAGAGAACAAAAAATGTTCTTCTCAAAGACTTGAAAACCAACTGCCTATATTTTCTCTCTCCTCAATCTAGCTAAACTTTCCTTATCCCACCTTTTTCAATCTCCGCCAATCAAAACTCGTCACAATTCCCCATTTTTTCATTTCGATAACAAACAAATTTTTACCTATAATTATAAAATTTCCTAAAACTTATTTACAAATATTATTTTCTATAATTCTTAAAACTAACAAAAACCTCTTTCTAAAATATCTTCTATTGTCTTTAATTACTGCACTAATGTATTTGTAAAAACCCGTTTCAATTTGTCTTTTGTTTCACTTAAACTTATGCGGGTCAACTGAAGTATTACAAAGAAATGATTGATGTAAAGCTTACATTTTGTTTGGTACAGGTAATTCAAAGATTTAATAACTTTCCTTCTCCGAAATGTTTGTTGGATATTATCCTACTTATCTGAATTATTTTAATGTTTTTGAACTTTGAAATATTTTTAAACAAACCAATATTTTTCTCGATTTTACATATCATAACAATATATATATATATATATATATATATATATATATATATATATATATATATATATATATATATATATATATATGTGTCGCAAGAGTTTTCTTTCGAAGGTGGCTAACAACGTTTCCTCTCTTTTAGTGAGTGTCCAGGTTTCTGAGCCGTATGTGAGTACCGGTCTTATTAGGGTTTTATATATTTGGCATTTTGTTTTTTTGCGACGTTATCTGATCTTAGTTGCCTAATTAAGCCATGGTAACATGTATTTGCAATAAATATTCGCCTCTTCACTTCCTCCGTAACATTATTATCAGACGTGACTAGGAATCCCAAGTATATAAAGTTTTTTACCCCCTATATGTTGTATTCTTTTATTGTTATATTTTGTGGCTGCATTATTCCTGAGGTTTTACTTACCTGCATATATATATTTTGTTTTGGTCTGATTGATTTTAAGACCACTATTTTGTACAGCTCGTTCTATTTGGTTTGTATGCCTCTATCATTTCTCTTCTTGATCTTTCTCAGTATTTTCTCGATTACGATGTTGAACAAGGTGTATGATAGAGCGTCTCCCTGGCGTAGTCCCTTTTTCACATTTATTGTTTCCGTTAATTCATTTTGTATCCGGATTCTACTTTCTAGTTTTAGAGATTTTATTTATTTATTTTTATTATTTTAGAGGTTTTATCAGTTTTATTAGTTGTGTTGGTATATTAAATTCTTTCATGGCTTTTATTAAGAATTCTCGGTTTATATTGTCATATGCGCTTTCAAAATCTATGAAGAGATGATGTGTGTCGATGTTATATTCACTTGTTTCTTCGAGGATCTGTCGCAGAACAAATATCTGGTCTATTGTTGACTTCTGTCTACAGAAGCCTACTCATATATTGATAGCTTTAGAAAATTGGAAAAGAAACATCTACCATCTAAAGAAAAAATTTATGACAATTTAAGAGACAGTATATTACCAAAGAAAATTACGAGAGAGCACAGGAAGTTTGGATTTATTTTAAGTGTAAAACAATTACAGATTATGGGATACTATATTTAAAATCCGATGTGCTCCTACTAGCCTATGTCTTTCAAAATTTTAGAAAGGTATATCTCGAAGAATACAAACTGAATCTTGCACACTATGTTACAACCCCATCTCTAACATAGGATGCTATGTTGAAATATACAAACATTGAGCTTCAGCTGATAACTGATATTGATATGGTACATTTCTTTAAAAAAGCGATAAAAAGAGGTGTAGCTATTTGTACGAAACGTGCGGCTGTTGCAATCAACAGATTTTTAATTAGTTTCGACCCAACAAAACCTGAAACTTATATTATGTATCTAGATGCCACAAATCTTGACGGCGTCGCCATGAGTCAACCTCTCCCATGGGGAAATTTTAGATGGTTGAGAGATGAAGAAATTGAACAGTTTAATGTTTTTAATATTAAAAATAATTACGAAAAGGGATGTGTGATGAAAGTAGATTTGCATTACCCTCTCAATATTCACGAACAACATAATGATCGTCCGTTTTGTCCCGAATCAATAGTTCCCCCCAAAGGTAAATATAAGAAACTGATTCCTAATTTATATGATAAAAAAAATAGGTAATACATTATAGAAATCTAAACAATGTATAGAGAATGGGTTAAAATTGGAAAAAATACACAGAATATTAGAATTCTCCTAATCAACGTGGTTAAAAAAAAATATTGATCTAAACACGATTCTCCGAAAAAACGCCAAAAACGAATTTGAGCACGATTTATACAAATTATTATTCATTGCTGTATTTGGTAAGTCTCTTCAATGTAAAGAAAGAAGAAACCATATACTTTTGTGCTCACATTATAAAAATATTCGAGGTTCTTTGGGTGCTAAAGCTTTGATAGCCAAACCAGAATTCAAGTCGGTACCAATATTCAGCGAAAATTTATTTGCCGTTTATTTAAATAAAACAAAAATTATTTATGATACACCCTTATACATTATTGTTCTGAAGCTATTTTCTTGTTTCATTTTAAATTAATTACTATTTAAATGGGAATAAGCCACAATTAAAGGTTAAAATACGTTTATTGACGTTTCAATTTCCACTTCGGAAATCGTTCTCAAAAAAGAACGATTTCCGAAGTGGAAATTGAAACGTCAATAAACGTATTTTAACCTTTAATTGTGGCTTATTCCCATTTAAATAGTAATTACCCTTATACATTGGTTTTTCTATTCTGGATATATCAAAAACATTCATATAATTTTTCTATGTTCTAGTTTCTATATAATATTTTCGAACTCAAAGCTTTTATGATGATATGAAACAAAACATACATTATTTTGATACTTCTAACTATATGGAGAATAATATATATGGAATATCCAAGACAGAGTCGATTCTTAAAAACATGAAAAATGAATTTCCTGCCACTACTGTTAAACCCTTTTACGGCACTCGAGCTAAAGCTTATTGCATAGAGGCTGATAGAGTTGTCAAAACCGAAAAAGGTGTTTCCAGACATATTGTTATAAATCAATTACATTTAAATGATTATGTTAGGGTTATTTTTAACAAAGAAACCATCTTTAGAAAAATCTATTTCTTTAGATCAGAAATGTACACTATTTACACCGAACTGCGAAACAAGATATCTTTAACATCTCGGGATGACAAGAGATATATTATTCCTGGGGATACAAAAACATTGGCCTGGGGCCATTTTTTAATTAATCAATACAACGGTAGCATAGAAGATCTTTTATCTAGTGCAAATGAACTGATACATACCCCCAAATTAGTTGATTTAGATAATATTCCCATGGAGAAATTAGTAGATAGACTACACGGTTCTGAGCGCAACCCCTAAATCGCAACCCCTAAAATCGCAACTCTCGGTCGTAACTGCCAAACGGCTTAACGTAGGATGACGTATGAGGGCTCGTTGGAAAGGGGATGAAAAATGGGGTTGAACGCAGTATGTGCCGTGCGCATTGGAGCACGTCATATCTTCGTTTCTATTGGTCCGATCGTGACGTACGAGGGCTCGTTATAACGGGGAGGAGACGGAAAATACGTTAACACAAAAAACAAAGATAGCGGCATTGTCAAATGAGCGCTTTAACGTATCTTCGTTGCTATTGGCCTGATTTTGACGTATAGCGTGTCAAATGAAAGCGGTGGTGGCACACACACAGAAGCCAACTGTTGGGCAGAATGTGACATTCTACGCAGGATGTGACATTCGACGCAGGACGTAACATTCGACGCAGGACGTGACATTCGACGCCGGACGTAAAATGTCGCGTGAAATGACGTGACATTCGACGCAGGACGTGACATTTGACGTGAAATGACATGAATCACGTGACATTCGACGCAGGACGTGATATTCGACGCAGTATGTGGCATTTGACGTGAAATATCACGTGAAATGACGTGAATCACGTGAAATTCGACAAAGAACGTGACATTCGACGCAGGAGGTGACATTTGACGTGAAATGTCCAGCGGAAATATGAAAAGTGAAGTAGACAATGTCTTTGCAATGTCTTGTGTCATATTAGCGTCTGTATTTATTTTAATTTTAAAAATTACTGTTGAAATTGTAAAGAGAAAATTTGAATCTTCATGTAATATAAGACTTGATCAGTACATAAGGTGTTTGAATAAAAAACAAAAAAATCTCTAACATATTTATTATTACATAAAAATTATAAAGGCATTATTGTATAAGAAAAGCAGTGACGTAGTCAATCCACATTTTTTCGGTACATGAAAATAGTCCAACGGCATGGCAGGGATTCGCTGCAGGACCAACGTTTCCAGTAGCTCGAGGCGTACCATCAAACTTGCAAACATCAATAATAAGGGGGAAAACTCCAAAAATGTGACATTTCTTGCTTAAAAATGCCGCCTTCTGTTCTCCTCAAACGTAGATGTAATCTGCTGCATACAACAACTTTGTTTCTAGTATGTCATTTAGTTTGGACAATTCTACTTCTCCAGCAGAGTATCGAATACCAAGTAGTTTTTTCTCCACGTACGGTGCAGTCTTCTTGTCCTCATTACTTAGCACATTGAATGGTTTTTGTGGTAAAAAGATGTAATGGCTTCATTTAAATCCTATTTCAATGGAAAGTTCTTTGGGAACATACCACCTGTCCACAACGAATCCCTAAATATCTACGAATGCTACTCATGATGACTACTCGTGTACTACTAATACTTTATGTCTCTAATTTAGACTTTTTTCAATTTCAGTGAGAGGGAAGTACTCCATTACACAGTCATGAATTATAATGCAATATGCCTTGGTATTTTCGGGAAAACCATTATTTGCTTCGATATCAATTTTTACGTCAACAGTGGATGCTTTCATGCTTTCTTCTTATTTCGAACAATCGATGACGAACAACGCATGATTTGCTAAAGCAGAGAAATCGAGTAGAGGTCGCTTTTGTTGGGTACGTATGTAGCTAGGATAAAATTCGGTATAGTTGAAATAGGCTTCATTGTAGTCAGTTTTGTTAAAATCCAACTGCATTCTCTCGTTCGACCAATATTCTCCATTTAAAGATAATCTGATGGATGTTGATATTGTCAAATACGGTAGGATCAGCTATGCTCCTATCACGTACACTGAACGTACATTACTATACTCTCCACTTAACATACTTTACTAGACAGATGTATTGTAAGTTGCATACTATATTTTATCGACAGCAAGTCTTGTAATATTATGGTTTTATGTCAATATTCTACTTTTATAGTTAATTAGTAGCTATAATCGATCTGTAAACGTAATATATTAGATCTTCCCACTCCTGTAAAATACGTATATGATATTTGATTGAATGAGTAAAGCACAATCAGTATCAATCATTCGATAAATTAAGATGGAAAAAATTGAGTTGTTCAGAGGTCCAAACGCAGTCACAAAAATTAAGCAGTTAAATTTAAATGATATATCTATTGATCAATGGACGACAAACACAAGAGTTATCTCCTACATTCTATATGTTAATGGAGAACCAGCATCGTTTGTTCTATTATCAAAACGGGACTTTGATCCACTTGGACAACATGATGTACCAAGAGTATTAGATTACATATACAAATTACCTCACCATCGGAAAGAGGATATGCATGCAAACTCATACATCACGTAAAGAAAAATAATGAATTTACATCATTCTGCTCCAACGATGAATCTGAATGACTTTTTGTAAAATGCAAATGTATTATTCATGGAATAATGAGTAATACTGTGATGTTTAGATATCCATAATAAATGTATAAAAATATATCTTCTGTTATTTCTCGCATGCTTAATGTAAGTTAAAATAATGGATGGTATAGTGTACAATGTCAATATATAAAGAAAAATTCTTGTTATATTTCATTAGTCAATCATAATATGTCTGGCTGAGTGTATGGTTGAGATTAGCAATTTTATATAAGATTAGCAAATTACATGTTACATTACAATACACATATGCAATATTCCTGATTAATTTAATCCCAAAAGATCAGAAAAAAGCGCCCACAAAGATGAAGAAGGTAACAAAGAAGGTTACGTTTAACGAAGATTTAAATAAAACATATTTTATCTATAAATCGGAAAGGGTCTACAATTTTAAATTTCTGAACCAAATGCGATTCCAAGATCGTATACATGAAACTGCCCTAGTTATCAATCCCATATTAGATGTCACCCATAGAAGTAGTCTATTGTTATGTTTTTATTAATCTAATTTATTGTTTTTATTTATTATTCAAGGTTCTACACTTATAACACTTAAAAGTTTATTTAAAGCCTTTATTTGTACTAATTTATTTTACACTTTTTTATTTATTATAATACGTGCGTTACATTTTAAAACGCGGCGCGATCATCAAAAACTAACTGTTCTCTTTCCAACAAAATTCCTCTTTAAATATAAAATACTGTTATTCGAGAATGCGGTGATCCCCCATCAAAGACCCGAGAAAGTCGCTCATACTGGTTTTTATTCGGCCTGACTGGAAATTTCGAATCGTGGGTAATTCATCATAATTCAGGTGAACAGGTCTTTTAGCGAAGGGACTAGAAATTTCTGCCGGCTGGTAAACAGGTCTTTCAACTGATTCATATTCCTTGGAATAGATCGCTTTCGAAGTTCCTGCCTTGGTCACTATGGATCTCCAAAGGCACTCCAAATAGGCTGATATATTCTTGGATCAACTTATCTGCAATGGTGGCGGCCTTCTCGTCTGGAAGTGCGTAAATCTCGACCCACTTAGTAAAGTAATCCATTACTACCAACATGTACTTGCCTCCATTTTCACTTTCTGGAAATGGCCCAGCGATGTCCAAAGCTATTCTTTCAAATGGGCTTCCAACATTATATTGTCTCCTATAGGAGCTCTCCTCTTTCGGTAAGGCCCGTTACTCGTAGCACAAATAGTACATTTCTTACACCAGTCTTTTACGTCGTCGGAACTGTTCATCCAATAAAACCGTTCCCGAATTCGCTGAAGGGTTTTCTTTACACCAAAATGCCCTCCTGATGGACTGTCGTGTAACTGACGAAGTACTTCGGCTATTCTGCTCTTTGGGATCACCAACTGTCTTCTCTTCTCTGAACCGTCATCATTTTCCAGTACTCGTTTGAGTAAGCCATCTTCAGTGATAAATGAGTCTCACTGGGCCCAATACGTCTTAACTACTGAGCATAGGTTTGATATTTCTTGCCAAGCTGGTCGACGGTTTTTCTCTTTCCATTTTCGAATTTTCTGTATAACTGGATCTCTTTCTTGTTCTTCCCTGATTTTAGTAGGCGTCCAGTCGTCGTTGACCATCGTTGTTCTTAGCACTGCTACTTCCTTGGATTCTGTTTTGTTGCATTGGGAACACTCTGCTGGGAATGGCCTTCTGGAAAGAGAATCAGCGTTTCTGTGGCTAACTCCGGCCCGGTGCTCAACCTTGAAATCGTATTCTTTAATGACTATATGACCCAGATAATTGACTTTACCTTGAAATAGCTGACACTTCTTGGTTTTTAGCATTAATTGGGCAGCTTTAAGTCGATTAAAAACGTTTTCTAAATTCCTCAAATGATCTTCAAATGTCTCTCCCAAGACGATTATGTCATCTAGATAAACTAGGAATGTTTTCCAAGATAACCCTCTCAACACATTTTCCATAAGCCTCTCAAATGTCGCAGGAGCATTGCAGAGTCCAAATGGCTTAACGTTGAATTGCCACAATCCAGATCCTGTGGTGAAGGCTGTCTTCTCTTTATCTACTGGGTCCATTTCTACCTGCCAGTATCCAGATTCAAATCCAAAGTAGAAAACAATTTACTTCCAGCCAATGTGTCCAATGTATCGTCGATCCGAGGCAGAGGATAACTATCTTTCTTGGTAACGTTGTTCAGCAAACGGTAATCCACACAGAACCTCGTCGTTCCGTCTTTCTTCTTAACCAGGACCACCGGAGACACCGATGTGCTCGTAGAAGGTTCTATCACCCCGTCTTTCTTCATTTCCTGAACAATCGTTTCAGCTTCCTCTCTTTTCGCCTGTGGTAATCGTCGAGCTGTTTGACGAATTGGGTTAGCATTACCAGTATTAATTTTATGCTTAACAACGGTAGTTCTTCCCGTCTTTCCTCCTTTCGGTACGAAAATATCACGATACTGCCGAAGAAATTTCCTTAATTTCCTTTTCTCAATCTGATTCAGAGACTGTCCAGCAACTGCAACCATTTTTTCGAATTTGTCGTTGGAATTATTAGATGTTGTCGTCTGACGGATTATGGATGTCACAGGTACACAAGTTCCTACTTTTGTCTCTTTCTTGATGGTTACTGGGTAGTCATTGACAAGTCTCACAGGAATTTCTTTAGCCGCAGTCACCAATTCCTTTCCAATTATGATTCCTCGGCCAACCTCGTCGTCATGGTTCCAAGGCTCCATCATAACGGGTGTCCCTTCGTCCACAATTCCCTGTAGCCGCGCTACTATGATTGTTTCACTTCTCGCAGGCACGACTGTATCTTCTTTAACGGCTGCTTGCATAGTTTTGTCATCATGTGGATGAAGAAATACCTCCTCGTTACCAACTTTGATTACCTTATTCTTAAAATCCAATTGGAATCCATGCGTATTTATTACGTCCATTCCTAATATAACAGCCTCTTCAATGTCAGCAACTATAACAGTATGGACGAACTTTTCTACTCCAATTCCTAATTGTATCTGGATTTCTCCATGAATGTTTCACCCGTAGCGGTCCGAAGTCGCAACCTCGTTGGTAACAGTTTCTTATGGCTGTTTATAACTGTCGGGCGTATAATGGTTCTGGTCGCTCCGGTATCCACCAACAACGTATGCTTTTTACCATTTATTTCTCCATCTACATATACACTATCTTCACGACATTTCAAAGAAGCTATTAGTATGAGAGGGTCTTTGGAAAAGTTCTGGGTCGAAGCTGCCCCCGTCGTAAGGCCGACCCGTTCTAGTTTTCCTGATGGTGAGTTACTTGATTTGCGTCGTACCTAGGGTGCTTACAGGAACTTCGTACGTGTCCTGCTTCGCCACAATTCCAGCATCTTATGGTCTTCGTTTTCTTGTATGTCATGCTTTTCATCATATTAACGAGCTGGTCAAGTTTGTCTTTATCTCCTTCCTCTTTTACTGTCCTAACTTTACTGTATCCGCCAGAGGCCTGCGTAGCTGACTCGTATTCGAGGGCGGCGGATAAGACATCAACCAGCGTCTTGTGACGAGCTAATCGTAGTGTTCTCTGCATTTCATGATCACGAAGACCATCAATAAACGTTTGAACGGCCAACTTTTCCATCATGTCTTCGGGAGCTGTTGGATAAGCATAACGTACTAATCTGGCAATATCTACCTCATATTCTTGGAGAGCCTCATCTTTTTTTTGTCTTCGATTTTTAAGCTGCGACTGATATACATGCTCCAAATGTTCGTGACCATATCGCATATTTAACCTCTTCTTGAGTTGTTCAAAATAATCCGTCTCCTCTACGGCTATGGTCTGAAGTACATCTAAGGCATCTCCTCGAAGAGCGATAGTCAGGTTTACAGCCTTTTCTTTTTCAGACCATCCATTCGCTCTTGCAGCTGATTCGAACTGTTTCATGTAGTTGTTCTATGACGATTTTCCGTCGAAAGTTGGGACTTTAACATGAACAGAACCTCCACTTCCTTCAAATTTCGGCCGTGGTTTCAACTTACATTTCGTCTCGTCTTCTTTTGTCTCTACTGTAATTGGATTGTATCCTCTTTCTGTTGTCCCTGTTTCCTCCATCTTTCTTTCCATCTCTTTCATCTTTTCTTCGAAGGCCAACTTATCGGCAGCAACTTGGTTTCGAAGCTTTAACGAAGATATTCTATCGTCCAGGGGAGACATCTCAGAAGTGACTTTAGAGATTTCCGAAGAGATGTTAGCAGAAACTTTGCTTTCCAGAGAAGAAATCTTGTTAGAAACTTTGTCTTCTAAAGAAGCGATGTCGCTGGAGACTTTGTTCTCTAATGATGCGATGTCACCAGAAACTTTGACCACATCAGAAGAAACTTTCGAAATATCGCCAGAAACTTTCGAAATCGACGAGAGGACAGCATCTTCAAATATATAAGTCTCTGGGTCCAGCCCTTCTTCCTGCAAAGCGTTCTTTAGTCGTTGGACTAACTCAGCCTTTTTCCCGGTAGAAGCTAATTCTCTGTCCTCGAGATGTCTTCTTAAATTCGTCACTGTGAGCTCATAAATCGTAGTCATTTTCACAATTTTACTTCTGACACCACTGTTATGTCTTTATTAATTCTAATTTATTGTTCTTATTTTAATTTACTAAAACACGATAATTTATATCAATTTATTAAGCCACTGTACAACAATTTATTTGACTAATATTTCCATAATTGATCTATACGGACGTTACAATTTAAACTCGAGCGCGAGCTTCTTTTCTGACTGCCCCTTTTCTCCAAAAAAAGTTCTGTTATATACCCAATACCTTTAGACTAGAAAAGTCGACGGCCTTCTCGACTAGACAGAGCGGCGGATGGTCTCAAAACGGGTATTTTTACATCGGCTCGTCTCCAGAAAGTTCGATTGTTGTTTTTATAGCGGAGGGGGACCCATCATGTGTCAGGTAGGTATTACCTAGAAAATGTTGAATGAATGAGAATATTAGTAATAAATATGTTTACGGTTTTGGGTCAGAATTTATCGTAACAGTATTTTGAAATAGTTATGCTGGGAAATGCTACTGAGTATATTGTCTTATGAGATGTAGCAATTAAGTTACCAGCTATATTCTGGAAAACGTGAAATATTTTTTAATTCTTTAGGTAAATAAGCACTTAAATGTTCAGGAGTATTCGGTACCATATGTCCATTTAGATCATGTTTCCTTATAGCTTCCCAGTCGAATGTGCTTAAACTGATTCTTTTAAAATTACCATATTGACACAGAATGGTGGTGAAAAATTTCTTGCTGGAGATAGACCAATTTTTATGTGGAGAGAGCTCATTGGATATGTACTCGTAGTTTTCAATAAACAATATGACTCATTTTTGGCAGCTGCTTCAAATTTTGCCAATAGTCGATCTAATTCGAAGTCAGGACTAAGTGGTTGACTATCTTCATCGTAGTCAAATTCTACACTAAATTCACTGCTATCGTCATCGTGTTCTAGATTAAATAACTCGTAGCCGCTATCTTGAGAACTCATGGTACTACCGTTAACTAAGTAAATGCAAACTGAACAGATCATCGTAGTTGTCTTAAATTTGTACTTTTGTCATTCCCCACTCCTTGTGGTCAATTGTCGGCCTTTTCAAAAATGTATGTCTACGCGGCGTATCAAAATATAGATCCTCAAACTATATTCGATTTATTTATCCAGCTGTTGTGTTTGCTACTCATTTCACATACATCTTATTGCCTTTTCGTCTAAGTAATTTTTCGACCAGGTATATGTCAGGGTTTGATGTTTTCTGCAATTCTTCTTCGTAAAAACCGCCGCTAATCGGTGCACCTTGCATGTCTTCGAGCAAATACGTTATAGGATTTGTTACCTTAACTTGTGCAATTCTAAATAATTCAGTATTCCAATTCGGTGTGTAGGCCTTTTTGAAGAAATGTTTTGCCTTTGATACACGTACAATGTCGTGTATCAAATTTGTATGATCCATGTAAACTGAAATACTTGTACAACTTTGCTTTCAACGTTCTAATCACTCTTTCACAAATGGCAGCTTTTTTGACCGTGTAGGTGCTGTAATGATTAATTTCATGTTTTTTCATTAAATTTTGAAATTTTTTGTTGTAAAATTCGGTTCCCTAATCAGATTGTAGGTTTTTCGGAACTCGTCGAGTGTGAGCGAGAATGTCCGAAAATGCTCGAGTAATTTCCTCACCGGTCTTGGTCTTTAGAGGACGTGTCCACACAAATTTTGAAAAACAATCAATTACAACTATTCAATATACAATCATTTTCAGAAGTATGTGTAAATGTAACTCGTGCCACTTTTTGAGCATTACTACTACTGTAATGAGAGTGATGACCGAATTTGTCGACACTCATAGTGGGAATAATGTTGTCATTTCCAGTTACTCTATTATATTAGCTTCTTTTAGTACATTGATGATGGTATATTTATTGGGATGATTTGGATCATCCCAATAAATATACTCCATGGGTGCAGCGTTGTATGTTAAACGAGAGTCATCCAATCCTTTGGCCGTAGATGAAGACGATCGTGTTGTTGTTTTTGATGTTTTCGTTCTGTGTTCGAGTTCTTTTTTTGATCGAGTTGCAGGTTGTGCATGCTTTTTCATTGTTGCATCAGATGGGTTGAATAGAGGTTTAAGAATAAAATGGTATTTTTCTCCGCTGGAATCTTTAAGACGTCCCAAGGTATCCAGATGAATCTCTGTGTTAATCAACAGTGTTTTATACTTTTGTAAATCCTCATCATTATACTGTTCGGGGCTGGCATAAAATAAAAGTTGATATAGACCTGACGAACCACCCTACCTACGTTCTTCTAAATTACGTTCTCGAATTATTACTATGTCTCCATAGTTTTTGTCAAAGTTTATTCGACGTTTTCCCAATATCCAACCACTAATAGTATCGTAAAATGGACCATAGTTTTTATCAATTTTATCGTCTTTTATTAAATATTCTTTTATGTACTGGTGACTTATTGAACGATATTGATCGATATATTTGTCTGTGACATCCATGGGAATCTCGTTAGAACCAGAGATTGTTTTTTGAATAATGTTTTCATCAGGTATCGCTACATCGGGTGCATCAAGAAATACATCATCATCACCATTAATCTCATTCCCCTCCTCATCCTCCTCCTCCTTTTTCACTTCTTCTTTTTTAACTTGTTCAAACTTATTAGTGATAGTATGATGTAACGTTTTTGATGGTAATGCAATATCCTTGAGATATTTCGAGATTGGTTTAAAAAGTTTATTGAGTGATTCATCTTGTTCTGTTCGATCTAATTTCAATGCCAAATATTTTTTGCCAATTGATCTAGCCAATTCGACGACTTTCTTCTTGCGAAGGGTAATGTCAACCGTATCATCTGACATTGTGTCAACGAGTAAACAATTACCTTACAATTTTATATATTTATCAAATCCTTTGCGATATCGACCATTGTTGGGAGCAAAATCTTTCATAATTACCAAAGTACCATACTTATCTCGCCAATATTCTGAACACATTTTTTTAAATTCATCAAATGACATGTCTGGCAATACGTGTTCATCAAATATATGTTTCAAATTTATCTCGTCTTGCTTAAATAATACAATCATATTACAATTGTCGCTTATTAGCCGCTTCGGTATTTTTGAATATGTTTGGCATAAGTAAGCGGCATCGATATCTTTGTGCCTACATGGAATATTACTCACGAATATTTTGTTGACCATCACATGCAACATCGTCAAATAAAAACACAGAGTTTGGTTGAGCTTCGTTTGGATCAATAATTTCCTCATTGTCTTTTAACGGAAAATACTCAACACCTTTGACTTGAGCTATTACATCTTGTCGTAGTTGGTATTTCGGTTGAAAGAGGGATTTCGAATAAACATGAACATTTTTGAACTTAATGAATTCGGTAACAATTAACCATGTTTACTGTTGGTTGCTTTCTGTACAATATGCAAATTATCAATTGGAAGCGTCTGCTCTTGTTGAACGACCTACATCGTGTGACAAGTGTAGTACATAAGTACGGCAATATATTATGGATGTCACCACTTGCATGGCATCAGTCCAATGTTGATCTTCGAAGGAGGTCTCTTGAACTCTTTAATTAATAAACTTCCAGTTGAGCTTCATATTCCTGGTTATCAGTATTGTGGACCTGGAACAAAACTGAAAAAACGTCTTGCACGTGGAGATCCAGGAATTAATCCATTAGACGCAGCCTGCAAACGACACGATATCGCTTATTCGCAGCATTCATCAGTAGAAAGGTATGCACTTAAAGACACTTTGACCTTTGACCCCTGACGTCACAAATCCCTTCGTGTGCGCTCACGCCACGTGTTGACGTCATCGGTCACCGTCGGCCATTTCCAATATGAATTAATTTACAAATTATTTTTATATTATAACTATTATCCCTACGACAATTCCAAATTATCAAATAAAAAAAGTCTTTCTTATGTGGGATTCGATCCGACGTCTCATAGCTTTGAAGTTAAAAACGTATGTTTCAAACCCACAGAGGTTATTAATAACACGCGCCGATAATTGGTATAAAAAAATGTAGGGGTGGCATGGGTATAAAGGATTGGTATAAAATGTGCGGGTTGTACGGGTATAATAAAGGGTGGTATAAAATGTACGAGTTTGTTTGTAAATATAAATCAAAAGAAGTAATTTCTTAAAAACAGTATTAAGATTTTAAGATAATTTTAAGGTTGTAAAGACAAATGACGACGTAATACGGAAATGCATATGGCAAAAAAATTACCATCGTAATTACATTGCATAATTTATACGGAATATTGTGTAGTTTGTAATTTAGATAATAGCACAAAAAAATGTATTACATGTATTTAAACAACGGAATCGCTTACTCATAGGAAAATATACACATCTATACTTGAAATTATTTTAGTGTTAGAAGACAGCTATCGGATAAAACAACATTTTCTACTTTAATATGTAAAATGAATGTGCACATGTCCATTTTATTCTATTCTTAAAAATCGTGTAAACATTTTGAAATTTCTTCATATTTTAGATTAGTATCACAAAAATGCCAAGATTGCCAACTTAAACCATGGTTTTGAACACACTGTTGTTCGATACATTTTATATATGATTTATTTACCATTGCTTCTGTTACAAGTAAAACAACCATTCTGTGTATAATATTTTCTGTAGTAGGATCTAAAATAGCAATTTCCCTACAAAGAAAAACATCTTCCCCAGGAAGAGAGAAACCTTGGATATCCACAATGAACATGTTTTCTCTCTCTCTCTCTATCTCTCTCTCTCGATATTCTCTAACAACAAATAAAATCGTGCAGGTGGAACGTCTTTTACATGTTTTTCTATCCCCTCTTTATTATATTGCGTCATTTTTATTTATCCATGAGTTGTGAGAATTATCAAAACCTAACCACTTAACAAAAATTTTATTTTTTATTTTCTTTAATAGGTAACTTTTCAACTAAATAACTGTCTTTATGTTTAACTTTTTGTAGTTGCTCCTTATAAAATCCCCCAAGAATTTCTTCACCTTTATAGTCTTTTAAATAGTATGTACCTAATAGGGTTTCCCAGTTTTATTTTATAAACAGTGAAAATTTCATTAGACCAATTTGGATTGTATTTCTTGTCAAAAATTCCTCGATGTTTTGAAATGCGTACATGATCACCAATATGAAATTTTTGATTTTCCAAATAATGTGATTGTATACAGTATTTAACAATAGTTTTTCATGCTTCTTCTTAACATCCACTGGTTTCATTCCTATTGTTCTGTGAACTTTATTGTTGTATTCAATAACAACTTGTAAATTATCAATCCATTTGTAGTTACCATTGAAACTAAACTATTTCTTAATATAAACCTTTTGTTCCCTTGTATCTTTTGTTTTTTTACAAGAACATCAACACCATCTAAATATATTTCAGAATTTCCCCATATTTATGGTTGAATTCTTTATTAAGAACATCAGCTTGCATATCTTTAATGTATTTCCTAGGTAATGGATCATGTACCTTAAAGGTTCATAGTTTTTTGTTTCATTTTATGGACTTGAATTCTTACTCAACTTGATCTCAATATTTTTCAAGTGCTTTGTAATTGGATTAAATAAATCTTCTTGAATTATTTGTCCTTGTTTTAGTTGTCTCAATTTACTTTGGATGTTTTTTCGTTTAGTTATAAGTTGTCTCTTCAAATCCTTATTCATTGTAGGTATCATTCGAACAGCTTTGGATCAGGTCTCGAACAAGTCTTGAACAGGCCTCGAGCAGGTCTCGAACACATCTTGAACAGGTCTGAACAGGTCTTGAACAGGTCTCGAACAGGTCTTGAACAAGTCTGAACAGGTCTTGAACAGGTCTCGAACAGATTCTGATCAGGTATGAACAGGTCTCGAACACGTAGAAACACGTAGATAAATATATATATATATATATATATATATATTATATATATATATATATATATATATATATATATATATATATATATATATATATATATATATATATATATTTATAGGCGAAACGTCTTCAATAAATAGATAAAGTAGCACAACTCTTGTCTTTTTTATCTCCAAATTGACCGAAAACATCCCATTCACTTACGAGTGCACATTTTTATATATATATATATATATATATATATATATATATATATATATATATATATATATATATTGATACGATTAGGGTTTATAGAAAATAATTTATAAGTTATATACTACATAATATTAGATATAAAAAAGTATTTGATTATTTTAAATAAGTTATATACTAGAGAAATTTACAAAAATATATTTATGTGAGGGCATTTTAAGAAATTAGCATATAATAATTGTAAAAAGTTGTATTTTAGTAGTTATGATTTTGTAGATATTTTTAAGTGAGCCATGTGACTAGGCAACACACTATACCCTCCATTCCTAAGTGTCATTTTAAGAATTTTACGAATATAAGTGGGGTTATATTGTTTGAAATGTGTATTTTGTTAAATTAGAGTGTTAGTTACTAATTTAAATGTTTATTCTGATCTGAAAAGCCTAAATGTCAACAAAATTATAAATGGAACATTAACGAATTATCCAGAGTGTAGAGTGTGACCATTGTTTACAGTCGAACATTCTCGAAATAATGATTATGGCGGTGGATCGAACAGATATTTTTTTCGAGAACATCTATATAGAAGTGATAGAACAAATTGGAACATGATCTCTTACGAGATGGTTCTAGAATATCCAAAAGATATAAATACCCGTGATTTGGATTCAAGATGGCAGTTTTAGGAAGTTTTTAGTCAGAAGTCAGGCCAGTTTATTATGAAAGTTAGTTAGTGAAGTAAATTGTTCAGACTTTTCAAGAAGTCAGTCAGAAAAGTTTAGTAAGAAATATGAAAGTTAGTTGGAGTCAGTGAATCAGGTACAAATAGTCAAATTGTTTAATATAGTGAGTTAAATGAAGATTAAAAATTATGCATATATTTAATGCACATTTATAATTATACACAAATAATTATTGAAGATTATAAAAGTATATTGGAAGAAATTAAATTATATTATGGTTGGAGATTAGTATAAATCAACTTATAATAAGTGGATATTGGTATATTGAAAAGAAGAATAAATATAAATGCTGTTTGCTGGTTTGGTTGGTAGTGTATAAATGCTGGTAAAGAAAACTATATCTTAAATTGGTAGAAGCTGATAATTTTGGAAAAAGTAATTTCACAAAAAACAAGGATAACTGAAGTACGAAGACATTCAGTGGTGATTAGAATATATATAGTGGAAAACAGTTCATTTAGGCATTCAGTGAAAGAAAGGTACAAAATTTTGTTAATATAATTTAGTTAGTGTCATAACAACTTCAATTTTGAAGATAGTTTGTTTAAATTTAACATTGTCTATAGAATGAAATTTAACATTAGTTTTATAAGAACATCAATTTAAAGATAGTTTATTTTAAATTTACATTGGCTAGGTTAGATATATATGTGTGTTTCATAATAGTTATAATAAAGATAATTTAAAAAAGTACTTACAAACTAATTCTTTGAGAACCGCGATAAAAACCCTATATTATTAAAAATACTCATTGCTCATCATTCAAACAAAAACAAAAAACACATCATAACAATATATATATATATATATATATATATATATATATATATATATATATATATATATATATATATATATATATATATAGATATCATCATCAGTGGCGTTACAGCTCTTTATGAGCCAAAGCCTTCTTCAGAACAATCCTCCATTCGTCCCTATCTCTGGCAACTCTTCTCCATGCTCTAATTCCGATAGACTTTAAATCATTTTCTAGGTTGTCTTGGTACCTAAGTCTCGGTCTTCCTCTTCTTCGTTGTCCGATCGGCCCTCTTGGGTCAAAAACTTTTCTCTGGAAGATATATGTAAATATATATATATATATATATATATATATATATATATATATATATATATATATATATATATATATATATATATATTGTCATACTTTTTCTTTTCCAACCAAAGAAAAAAATAAATAAAAAGATCCATTGGAATAAAATTTTAAGATATCATTATAAACAAAATGTATATAGTAATTTAAGATAAGATTTAGTGTAGATAAGAATAGAAATTTGTTTGGCAAACGACCTTTTTCCGTTTCAAACAAAATTATCAAAAAACCTTTGTTTAGAATTAGAAGACATTTTACCTGTAAGTTAATCTTTTCATTGTTTGTATAGTCGAGTATTAAATGACCATATTCTAATCTTTTGAAATATGTATAAATGGTGTATTGACAAAACCAATTTTAAAGTAAGCTATTTAGTTTTTCTCTGAAACCGAAATTAGGCTTTTCCAAAATCATGGTTAACACAATTTGAGCTTTTGATTGGACGGTCGTTTTTAAATGGGAATTTGTGAGCCGATCAGGAGACCGGAGGAGATAGTTATATTTTGGTCATCGAAAGGAAACAGTCGTTTGTCTCAAGATAGGGTGTGGTTCGTGAGTTTGGATACCGGCGTAACGAAAAGAAGTGAATAGTTTGCAGAAGGAGATAACAAGTAGATTAAAAGAGATCCTTGTATCTACCGTGGGCATTTTATAAATTATATGTGAAAGTATTCTTACGGCATCAAGTTGACAAAAGGAGGTCCTGGTGTCATAAATAAGTAGCTGAGTTTGGAGAAGTGAATTAGGTGTTTTTTGTGTAGTCTGCAGGAGGTTTGCAGAGACGTTAAGAAGGAGCCGAGGTGCCAAAGAGGAGAGATCACATCGTTGAGGAGACTGGACTTTTCTGGGTATGTTCCAACATACAACTCAAGAAGAAAATAAGCTGTAAGTGTTTGTACAATTGAATTTTATATCTGTGAAGGATCGGTTTGACATCATGGTCATTAGCATTCAAATTTAAGAACTGAGGTTTTGTTAGGCTAATCAACAGTTTAAAGTTTTGTTGTTCCTTGTTTCAAGTAAAGAAAAATTTAAGTAAAATTGGTTTTCACGTAATAAAAATGTATGTAGCTTTATAATCTTATTATTGTAAAAATTTGATTTATTTTCTTGTATGCTGATTGATAAGATACCGACAGAATTTAATAATTGTTTTATTCGTTCATATAAAATAAAGAAACGTAAATCTTTGTAATATAATATATTTGTATTCTTATCCTTTCTTCTCTATCCCGATAAAAGACAACTAGAAAATCTTTTGAATCCATCGAACACAGGTAATATAAGGATTATTTTACTTTTGATAATAAAAAAATTATATTTTTTTATTGGCTCAATAAACTAAGATTAAAGTCAAAATAAACAATCATAACAAATGGCCCCCAACGTGTAAGGCGTAGAAAGTATTTCTAGTTAAAATTTAAACGGATAGAGAAAGAAAGCAGATTGATTGAAAATTTATTTGCCGATGGTTAAAGTTTATAATATTTGCTTTTATGACATTACATTTCAAATTTCTCTAGGTACAAATTTTTACATGATATAATTTATGATATTTGATTGATTTTACAACTGACAAAAGTTTTAAAATTTTATTGCATTTATTTGAATTTATTGCATTTGGGATAAGAGGAAAAGTTTTCGTCTTTGCAACATTACTCGAATTTCATATTTGGCGGGGATATTATTGCACAAATTTCAAAGCTCAATATTTGGCGGGGATAAATAATCTAACGAACATGTCGACCACAAGGAGTCAAAGCAAAACGCAAGAAAGGAAAGAGGATAAGATAGAAGAGGAAACAATTATTGATGAAGGATCGGATAATGAAGGAAATGCTACAATAATAGAGGAAAGAAAAGAAACAGGGATGCTGGAAAAATTATTAGCAATGATGCAAATACAGACACAAACAATGAATGAAACATAAAAAAAAATGGATGAAACAAAACAGACAATGGAAGAAAACCAACGGGAAACAAGGCAAGCAATAGAACTAAATAACAGAAATATAGAGCAGTGTTTGGAAAACTATGAACAAAAATTAGAAGAAAATGATTGGAAAATGGAAAAGCGTTTGGACAAATATGAAAATGAGGTAAAAGTCTGTTTAGAAAAAATCAGAGAAGAAACAGAGAGGAAACTAGAGATGCAGAGAGAAGAAATAGAAACTAAAATGAAAGATATTAAGACTGTACAGAAAAAGGAACTAGAGAAATTAGAAACAAAATTTGAAAACGCGTTACACTCAAAGATGAGGCGTGTCTATGGTTCGACAGCAAAGTGGAGGAATTTGAAAATTGGCAAGAATTTGAAAATAAATTTCTGAGTTTTTTCTGGGGAAAGACAGAGCAATTACAGATAAACAAGGAATTGCAAAATGGGAAATACCATGAGAGAATGGGTATATCAGAAAAAACATACGCATTGCAAATGTACAATAACGCAAAACATCTGCAATACAATTATTCATCCGAGCAATTAGTAGAGTTGATTGCAAGACACTTTGATGACACAATTGAAGATCAAATCAATCTACAAAACTACAAAGACATCGATAGTTTATGCCAATTCCTACAAATAAGGGCATCACGGATACAGGAAAAAAGAGCAAGAAGGTCACAAGAAAATTACAGACACCGAGAAACTCAGGAATACAGAGAGAGAGGACAAAATTTTAGGAGGGATTACACTAGACGAGAATTTATTCCCAGGAGGGAAAACGAAAATAGGGAAAACAGAAGAGGAAATGATGATTTCAGAAATCGGCTATGGAATGAGGACAGATATCAAGAAAATCACAACAGAAATAACACACGCGCATATCCCGAAAACAGAAATTACAATAGACGAAATGAACAGGAATATCGTGGAAACCGGAACGGATATGACAGACCAAAAGAAAACAGAAGAGAGGTAAATCATACACAAATAGAGGAAAATGGGAATGAAAGACACAGCGATAAGAGAAGAAATACGGAAGAACAACAGACGGTTTTTCACGAAAGCACCCACTAAAACCAAAAAACCAGGCAGGAATTTTTTGTCACCCGAAGGAATTCATTAAATTAGCAGGAAATAATGAGAAAAGAAGAGGAGTTAATTTAAAATTTGTAGATGGTTTCATAAAAAATAGACCAATCAAAATTTTGATAGACACCGGTTCAGAAATAACATTGGTAAACAGAAAATTAATAGAAGAAGTGAGTTTGACAAATTTAATTTACAAAATACCAAGGGTAAATTTGGTGGGTGCAAATAAACGGACATTGGCAACGATAAATGAAGGAATACGAGTGAGGGTACGATTGGATGAGAAAATGTATGCACTACAATGTGTAATAATGCCAAACATGTCGCATAACATGATTGTAGGAGTGGACGAACTGGCAGAAAAACATGTAGTCATAGATTTCAAAAATAATACGATGAAACTAACAGAAGAAAAAGAAGGAGAACAGGAAAATGAACATGGGAAAAAGAAAATTGATAAGTCGGAAAAAGAACAAACAGTGGAAATGAATTTGGCAACGAAGCAAGGACAAAGAAGAAAAGGAAGAAAACTTAAGAAAAGGATAAAGGAAGTCAATACCGGAGATTCCTCAAAAGAAGGGGTGAGCCCCGAAGAAGAAGAAGAAATAGTGTCAACAAAGGAAAATGAAAAGGATATGATTGAAATAGTGGTATTTAAGGAAGAGATTGATGAAAAAGAGGAGGAAAAATGTGCGATAAATATGTGTCAAGAATCTGAGGAAAAAGAAAGAAAATTGATATGTGGAGAAGAAAAAGAAAATGAGGTGCGTCTGATGTTAAAAGAACACGAAACTTTAATAAATGAGGAAAACAGAGTGGCAAAAAAGTACGAACATTCTTTTGAGGTAAAAAACTTGGGAAACTTTCGATCGAAGACTTACCCGATCCCATATAAATATCGACAACAGGTGAAAAAAGAAATTAATAAAATGTTGGAAGATCAAATAATTGAACGATGTGATTCACCGTATATTAATCCAATTGTAATAGTAAAAAAAGCAATGGAGAATTAAGACTATGTTTAGATGCCAGAAATATAAACCATCACACGGTATCACAATATGAATCACCTCTAAACATCGAGGCCATATTTGGAAGAATTACAGGATCACACATATTCTCTAAAATTGATTTAAAGCATAGTTTTTGGTTGATACCTTTAGCTGAAAAATGTAGAAACTATACCGCGTTCTCTATTGATGGTATTGTATACAGGTTCAAGGTAGTGCCTTTTGGTTTACAAAGCGCTTGTGCAGCATTGGTACGGGCTCTACATTCTATTTTAAATCGATAAGAAGATTTCATAGTCCATTACACCGATGATCTGTTGATTTTTTCACGAGATATACAGAGCCATATGAAACATATAAAGATAATTCTAGAAGAATTGGACAGAGCGGGATTAAAATTAAACATCGAAAAATGTCAATTTTTCCAAAAGGAAGTAATTTATCTAGGTTTTCAATTGGACACTACAACAGTTAGCTTAGCCGAAGACCGAGTCAAGCTCATTGATGAATATCCAAGACCAACGAATTTGAAAACATTGAGAGGTTTTCTTGGCACGATCAATTATTTTAAAAAACTAATTCCCGATTTAAGCCAAAAGGAAATTCCTCTAATAAAATTGCTGAAGAAAGGGATAAAATGGAATTGGAAAGAAGAACAGGAGAAGGCTTTTCAAATATTAAAACAAGAATTTGCAAAAGTAACAAAATTATACCACCCCAATTATAATCTACCATTCATACTCCGAACTGATGCGTTAATACAAAAGTTTGCAGGAGTTTTGTCACAGATACAAAACGACCAAGAAGTGCCAATATGTTTTATATCTCGGGTGACCAAAACTCATGAAAGAAAATATAGTGTGACAGAATTGGAATTTGCCAGTGTACTATTTTGTGTAAACAAATTAAGATATTACTTATTGGGAGCTAAATTCACAATCGAGACGGATCATGCCGCTTTGGTTCACATCATGAAGAACCGATTGGTGAATAATCGGATACATAGAGGTATTCTATTACTACAGGAGTACGATTTTGAATTCCGGTATATCAAGGGAAAAGACAATATCATAGCCGACGCGCTAACACGGGATGAAGACACAGGAAAAAAGGAAGCAATTACGTTACATGTGGGACTAAATATCTTGACACAAGAAGAAGGTGTATTCTCATTAAATGAATTAAGAAGAGACCAAGGAGAATTGGAGGAAAGAGAAAAAAGAAGAGCGGAAATAGAAAACGACATATATTTCAAGAGAATAGACGGAAGGGAACTATATTTGGTGACACATACATTGGCAGAGAAGATTGTAAAAAAATTACACGAAGACAATGGACATATCGGTAGCAGAAAAGTCTGGCTGGTTTTTCGAGAAAATTATATTTGCCGACAAGATTACCGCATCGCAAAAGAAATTACACAAAAGTGCCAGATCTGTCAAAAATATAAAATTAGAAATTTCAAAAATGAAAACGTTACAAAAAATATTATATCCTGGAACAAATTAGATATTGTAGCAATAGATATGTTAAGCGATCTAATTATGACGACGAAGAGGAATAAACATGTTTTAGTCATGGTAGATGTGTTTTCCAAATATGTAAAATTATACAGTTGCCGTACCACGAAAAGGGAAGAAATAATGAGAAAAATCGACAATTTTATAGCCACCGTAGGAACACCAAGAAGGATTCTTCTAAACAATGCAACATATTTTAGAAATGATCGTTTCAAGGGACAACTTCGAGAACGAGGAATAGAGACAAATTTTGTTAGCATCAGACATCCACAGAGTAATCCTTCGGAACGGTTTATACAGGAAGTGACGAAGTTTCTACGGATTACAACAGAGGGTCAACATCGACGATGGGATAGGAAAGTCGCCGAAGTAGAAACGTATCTAAATACCATCCCGAGCACCGTAACGAAAGAGACCCCAGAATATATAATGAAGGGTATAATGCCACTAAGACCATGGGAAGATAGAGAACAAAAGGAATACACACAGATAATGGAAAATGTGCAGAAAAGATTGCGGAGAGCAAACGAAAAATATATCTAGAGGCAAGACCAAAATAGGAAAAGAAGACCAATTACTTTCAAAAAAGGTGAGAAGGTTATGGTCGGAAAATTGCGCGTGTCCAACATACCTAGCAACCTATGCGGAAAGTTAATGCCTGTTTTTGAGGGTCCGTACATAGTAAACAATGAGAATGGGATAAATAGTTATGAGTTGAAGCACATAGAATCAGACAAGATTAGGGGAATTTATAATATCAACGATGTTTACAAATATTATGAATAAAATACTGGTATTGTTTTTGCATAGAGAAAAATCCCTGCATAATTTGCAATGATCTTTATAAGCAAAAGCTTACTGACTGTACTTTATATATTCAGTTCAAATAATTAAACATTGTTCCTTCAGAAAAGAGCGGTTTGAATGACAAAGTCAATTGCGTGCAGTAGATATCGTTCTGTGCAAACTTTCTCTAGTATAAGACAACTAAGGAGGTGTGATGAATCTTGTACCTTTGGCATGAGTTTTTCCTTGATTTTAGTCGTCGTAAAATAGGCTGGTATTCATGGAGTGGACCTAATCTAGACTTTGTTTCTTTCGTTCTCTAGCTAGTTTTCTTCGGATATTGGGTGGATTGAAAGCTACGATAGGGTAGAGCTTATGCATTGATGTGAAGTCTTAATATCCGCTGAATTTGGCTGACTAATTTATAATTTAATCTACGTGTCAAGGATGTGTCGGTGTCACCCAGACTGGCATTTAGATTGATACCTGATATCTTTCGCACCTGTCTTCGCTGTATTGGGTAAGATTTAGCATTTGTGACGTACATGATATTAGCATGTCTACATTTTAATTTGAGTTTTTTTATTATCGGTGAAATCATATCAAGGAACATTTGCAGAAGGATTTTGAAAAGCTGACAAAATAAAGATATTGGAAGATAGCTTTTGTGGTCGTTGGAGTTTTTGCCAGCTTTAAGCAAGGCAACAACTATAGTTTGTCTCCATTGTCTATTGTAGTGTTTTTGGTCCAAATTTCATAATTAAATTTGTGTCGCAATATTTTTCATTATATATGTAGATGGTGGATCCAAGCTTAACATCGTTGAAAAGTTCCCTCAGCTGACTGGTTTTTTCCTCCCTCACCTTGAGTTTTTCTTTGCTTCTTTGCCGGCAAGGATAGCACTTTCCTATTTATCACATGGTTTTATCTGCACTAGAAATACGTCACATTTGTGTTAGACGCATGTCTTACCTATAAGTTTTAGTGAAGTAAAGTTTCTTTATCTCTAGATATGCTCTCAATTTTAGATTACATAATATTACAACATAATTAGAATAGGTTGTCCTAAAAGGTTCGATTTGACAAAATCATATTGAACGAGTGATTGAATAATTGGCCGATTAATTAGTTAATCATTACCCAGGGTACGTCTGATTGCAATGGTCTCATTTGTACTTTAATCTTCGTGAAGCCTCCTTCTTTTGGCCCCTTAAGTAATGGCTTATCATTTACTTTTCATAAAAAATTTAATTTTTATATACAGACTATTACTATTCGACGATATTTGGAATCAGATTTGTGTTGTAACGTTATAAACGTCACATCTCTATTAATTTATATTTAAATAATTATTTCATTTTAGTTTGTTTATTAATTTATTAATTTCTTTATCTTCAGTTTAATTTTTACTATTTTTTATTTATAAAAGTAGTTGGCGCCCTATGTTTTTTCTTTTCTTCCTCTGTCTTTATTTTCTCCCTCTTTCTGTCCCGTAGAATAAATATTCGCCCTCTCTCTTTTTGTTCGGCAGACTATTCTGTTTCGTGTTGACAGACAAGCTAGTTTCATGATATCTATAGCAACATCCTATGACATATGTGCTAACTTCATTCAGTTTCCCACTTTCTGTCAAAACAACTTTTCTGTAGTGGGATTATTTTTTGCCTCTTTTTGAAATTTATAAAAGAAGGCAAAAATTATTATAAGACTCATTTTTATGGTCTACAAATTCTCTTGGGGTAAGTACTTTCATTGTGATATTTATTCTATAATTCTGACCGCATTTCCAATGTAACTTTACTTTCTTTCGAAAGCACATTTTTTTCTGATATATGCATTAGGACTCTTTAACAGAATTTAACTAAGTAGTAACATTCATATTTCATTTTATCCTTGCCATATGCTATTTGTTTAAGTGTAATTTTGTAAGATGGCAAGGAAGTTAAACCTTTCTTTTTGATGTGTTTCTAATGCAAGTTGTTCCTTATCTTTTAGTTTATTGGACATATTAAAACTTTATTGATTTACTGGACAGTTTACTGGACATTTTATTGGTTTATTGGACGTATCGAAACTTTATTGGTTTACTGGACAGTTTACTGGACATTTTATTGGTTTATTGGACATATCAAAATTTTATTGGTTTTATTGGCATATTTGGATTTCAACAATTGGTCAGGACATACAGCCACGCATGACTGCAGCTCTCCAGAAGCCACAAATTCTAATTGGAGGATCCAACAGCTAGAACAAACAAGCAGCCCATCGAAGCAATAAGTAACACTTATTAACTGTTAAGCTTTGGCAGGGTTAATTATTGTTTTTTTATTCATTTAAATAAATATGTTTGGTTAAAATTTGTCTTATTTGCTATCAACTGAGAACTCAGGTTCAATCCCTAGTTTAAGACAAGACGAACTCACCCTTGAGATACTGAGCTAGGCAAGGCATAGACGATAAGCTCCCATGGTTGATTAAGGTATTATTTTTACAATAGTACTTCAATTCTCTTTGGTAGTCTCATCGTTACAGTGTACTAATAACTGTAGGTATTAAAGAGCCTTTTTATGCAGAGTAAATAAGTTTGTAATATCAGTCACAACTCGTTTATATGGATAATAAACAGTTAAAATAATTGTTCAAAATTTTAACTACCTATATCGGCGCTATTGATCTTGACAAGGGCTACTTAGACATAGTATTTTTTAGTATGTAATATATTCTGGATTATATTACATACGTGCCAATATGCTGTATTAACACTGTGTGAGCGATATTGATAGTATTTAATGTATGGATATATTTTTTTCCGTCCACTTTATACCATGCGCAAATCATTCATTAAATTTAATCGAAAGCGCTACTGCCGAAATTTGCATGGATATGACCACTTTTTTCCATATCGTTCAGGAATTGTACATATTGTTTCAAGTTCTACAACTAGGTGGAATGCATTTCAAAATTTTTGTAAAAGCAAACTTTTGAGTATTAAACCCATTTGTGACACCAGTTGGTCTGCTCGTTGTGATGATCTGAAAGGAAAATGATGATGAAATTTAAAATTGTTTACATCATTTTTCCTTAAAATCTAGATGAATAACCGTTAACAAGGTCCGAAGCTACCGGTTTACATAAAAAACATGATACGTTTGAGTATATACTGTTGCTTAGTATTTGGGAAAAGATTTTAGAAAGAAATAAATTTTTTAAACAACACTTCAACAAAATGATGAATCCCTATATCTTCTTCTTCATGTGCCGACCTCGATTATCGAGCGTTGGCTATCAAATTGGCTATAGTAATTTTGTTGACGGCAGCTCGGAAAAGAGATGCAGAGGATCTGTTAAACCAATCTCTCAGGTTTCTAAGCCATGACGTTCTTCTTCGACTTGGCCCTCTTCTTCCGTCTGCCTTGCCTTGTATTATTAAATGGAGTATATTATATCTCTCTGGGTGGCGCATAACATGGCCAAAATATTCAAGTTTGCGACTGTTTTGACGACTTCCGTAACTTTTCCCATCCGATGCAAAACAACTTCGTTACGAACTCTATCCACCCAACTTATTCGTAGGATTCTCCAATACACCCAGATTTCAAAGGCTTCCAGTTTCTTGAGAAGTGTATCCGTCAAAGTCCAACTTTCGACACCATACAAAAGAGTAGAGAACACATAACATTTCACTAATCTAATTTTCAGACTTAAAGTAATATTGTTTCCACATAACAGTTTCTTCATCTTAAAGAATGTAGCTCTGGCCTTCTCTATCCTTATTCTAATTTCTTTGCTCATGACCTAGTTCTCATTTAGATTACAACCAAGGTAAGTGATACTGTCAGTTCTCTCCAGTTGTTCACCATAAGCTGTTACCACTTCCGGTTGTATTGGCGTTTTACTGACGACCATCACCTTTGTCTTTGCGGTGTTTAGCTTAAGGCCATATTCATCACACGTTGTGGTAATCCTATTAATTAGATGTTGAAGTTCTTCGTAATTGCTTGCAATTGACACTGTGTCATCCGCATATCTCAAATTATTAATATTGACGCCATTCATTTTTATACCACATTGAACATTATCCACTGCTTTATTGAAAACGAACTCAGAATAGATGTTAAATAGTAGCGGGGACAAAATGCAGCCCTGCCTTACCCCGTCCCGGCCAATCCTGATGTTTGCACGTTGATGCCAGTAAATATTTTTAATAACGCGTAGGTCTTTATCATCAGTACCTACCTGCTGAAGAATGACAGATATTATTTCAGTATGTTTTACTCGATCAAAGGCCTTCTCAAAGTCAATAAAACAAATATAAACTGGATGTCCGACATCTCTGCATCTCTGTACCATAACCTGAATACTAAATAGTGCTTCTCTTGTTCCAAGGTTATTGCGGAATCTAAACTGTGTGTCACCAAGTTGTTGTTCTATTTTTTGGTACATTCAAGAGTGCAAAATTCGTAGAAATATCTTTAAAACATGACTCATCAAGCTGATGGTTCGGTAGTCACTACATATTTTTGCATTTGCTTTTTTAGGTATCGTCACAAAAGTCGACAGCCGCCAATCTGTTGGTATATAGCCAGTTTCATAAATTTTATTAAACAGATGAAGGAGAGATATTTTACCTTAACTTTCGAAGAGCTTTATTATTTCACTCGATATTTCATCTGGTCCCGTCGCTTTTCGGGTCTTTGCTAAGCGTATTGCTTGTTCAATTTCGTCCATAGTTATGTCAGGTCCTGTAACTACTTCGTTAATTTCAAGCTCGGGCCTTTAATCACTAAACAGTTTCTCAATATACTCTTTCCATCTGTCTATTTTATGCGAATTAGTGATAATCAGTTTTCCGTCTCTATCAACGATGTTACTTGCCTGTTTTTTGTTCTGACCTGTCAGTTCTTTAATTTTTTTATACATATTAAATGAATCATATTTTCCCTGTAGTTCTTCAATTTTTAAACATTTGTTTTCGAAGTATGTTGGTTTTGCAGCTCTTATTTTAGTTCTTATCTCTTTATTAATTAATTTATACATTTCTACGTTTTGGTTCTTAAAATTGTCTTTTTTCCATCAAATTCAAAATCTCATCGTTCATCCACTGTTGCATTTTTTGACTGCTCTCTTTTAAGTTTGGAGTTGAGTTGCTTATAATCGTTTTGATTTGGTTCCAATGATCCTCGATGGATTCTTGTTGTTCATAATTCTTAAAATTGCTCTCTAAATTGTTTGCAATCATCTGGCTATTGTTTCTAATAAAATCCATATCCAGTTTGTTATAGGATCGTTGTTGCTTTATCCGTTTAAGTTTTAATTTTATTTCGGCTAACAACACATTGTGATCGGATGGAACATCGGCACCAGGAAAAGTTTTTACAGACTTTACTGCATTTCTCTACCGCTCACTGATAGTTATGTAGTCAATTTGGTTTCTGATGATATTACGGGGAGTGTCTGCTGGAAATTTCCATGTATATAATCTCCGTTTAGCTAGTTTGAAAAAGGTGTTAATTATACATAGGTTATGCTTTGCAAAAATCTGCGAAATAATCTCCTGTTTCATTTCTATCGCCCAGTCCATAACATCCAATAATGTTACTTTGTCTGCCTTTTCCTATCTTAGCATTAAGGTCACCCATCAGAATGGTAGGATCTCTAGTCTTGAGTTGGTCAGTAACAGTCTTTACATCGGCGTAGAACTTTTCAAGTTCTTCTAGTTCATTTTCCGCTCTCGGTGCATACCCTTCTATTAAATTTATATTTCTGGGTTTCGCGTTCAACTGAATCATTATGACTCGTTCAGATACCTGGCGTAACGCCCTGACACTTTTGCTAACCTCCTTTGCGACTATGAAATCTACACCATTACGATGATAATTACTGTCTTCTCCTGCATAATAAACTTCATGATCATCCACATGGCATTGGCCAGATCCGGGCCATCGCATTTCACTAATACCCAGAATTGATATTTGCAGTCTTCTCATCTCATTTATGGCATTGTGTGACTTTCCGGGTTCATATATACTCCGCAGATTCCATGTGACTATTCTACATCTTTTTTCGCTATCAAATTTGGCCAAGCGGGAGATTCTTCGCACCCCTGCCTCATTTAAGAGGCGCCCGTACTCGGGGCCATCGTTTAAGTCCTTAGCCATAATGATAAACCTGGGAAAAATAGTGTAGTAGTCATTCCCTTGGCTTTCTACATCGCTGTGTACACGCTGTTTAAGTGGTTACCACCGCTCCGGGTACTGTTATGTATTGACCGTTCTGGCCTACATGACTTCCGCTCAATACAAATACTGAAAGACCAGCTGCCGCTTTCCAGGTTCGATTTTATATAAACCCTAAAACCATGGGGCTGCCACCTCAGCCCTTCAGACCGTTGTGAAGACCTTCTTCTGTGCCCTGGATGCCGTTTTGGTCTTCATCCATGACCCTGGACTAGGGACCCTTAACAGGTACTAGTTTCCCGGGCCAGGAAAGACCTAGAATCTGCGGAAGGCAGGGATTGATTCACTTTCCCTGATAGGACTGTCCAAAAAGGAGTTCCTAGCAGCTACTCGCGAATCTCTATATACAGCAGTTTTAATATATTAAAATGACTAAGTTTATTACCTAAGGGGATGTCATATAGTTTTTAGAGAAATTTCCTCTAATTTAAGGTGTCGTAAGCGGTATTTAGATTTACAAATACCACCCCTGATACCTGATATCTTTCGTACTCGTGGTTACTTTCTGCACACACGATGACCTCTATTAACATAAGTGACCATCTGAAAGGCATATATGTTCCTGCATAAGGAAACATATGTTCAATCTAGAACTCACTTCTCTGGTTTATCCCTATCGACTTGGGTATTACGACTAAAAGTAAATAAGCAATAAGAATATAAGTGAACTACATTTAAACCAAGTGATAGAAAAAAAAGAATATTATATATAAGTACATTTACTTGGAAATTATTAATCTATAAAATTAATAAGATACAAAAAAAAACAATTTATTTAAAGTTGAAAATAAAGATTATACAAGCGACAAAGAATTTAAAACAATAACACCGAATATGAAACTGTAAAACTGGTTTTTACGAAACCAATACAAAAAATAATATAATTGTTGAAAAGAATCAAGTTACCATAGGGCACCAAAATATTTTATCTGAACGACTCACTAATGTTACGCTATACGATACTTTATGGGCCGTTAATGGATTACATCTTAAGTAGGTGTTATTTTCATGTATTTGTCGTCAATTTTAATATAAAAATTTGTTGTCATAATATTATACATGTTTAAAAAAGAACTCCGATTCGGAGATAGAAACGTCAAATAAAATATGTATGTAAAGGTAACTATGAATACTTCTAGCATACTTTCAGGGTTCTACCCCAAAAATATTTAATTAGTTAAAAATAAAATTACTTAAGTATTTATTTTTACAGTAGTTCTTATCTATATCGGCAGCTCTTATCTATACGGCAGCTCTATAACATGTTATATTTACAATTCTTTCTGGAACCAGCTGTAATTTTTCTTAAATAAGAATATTGTGTAGTTGAGGCGCATTGTCGATTCGGCATAATTTGTCACATGCTCTTTAACGAATACTAATATCGTTTGAAAAATGTTTTCCAGATACTTTCGTTTTGTTACTTAATCTCTCATTTGACTTTCAATCTGCTTTTAATGTTACGTTAAATGTTTAAGTAGTGTATTTGTACAGTGCAGTTATAAGCTAAATTAGGTGTTGTGGTATGCCTACTTCTTTTATCCGCCATAAGTGTATCCGTCTGTTCATGTGTATCAAATGTATAGTGGGATATTGAATTCCCTAGACTTAATCGACATATTGAAATTAGACAGTAAAAATTATAATTTTAAGAGTGATTTATAAATTATTGTGATTTAAATTTTATTAATTTATGAAACAAATATTGCACGTCATAAACTGTAGCAATCGGAAAGTTACTAAGATCTTCCTGCTGTACAGAGTTTTCTATAATTGTATGTAGTAATAAATATTAGAGTACCACTACTTTCTTAAACTGTTGCACGAAAACTTCACACAATATACGTACATTTATGTAATAAATGTTTCAGTGCGATGCATTAAAAAAAAATACTAATGCATAAAAATGAAAACTTTCCAAGTTTATAATAGACGTCTAAATCTAAACACCATCTAAATTTATTTCAGAATTTCCAATCAGTAGCTTTTCTGATGTTTCATCAAATCTAATTCCATATTTATGGTTGAATTCTTTATTAAGAACATCAGCTTGCATATCTTTAATATATTTCCTAGGTAATGGATCATGTACCTTAAAGATTCATAGTTTTTTGTTTCATTTCATGGACTTGAATTCTTACTCAACTTGGTCTCAATATTTTTCAAGTGCTTTGTAATTGGATTAAATAAATCTTCTTGAAATATTTGTCCTTGTTTTAGTTGTCTCAATTTACTTTGGATGTTTTTTCGTTTAGTTATAAGTTGTCTCTTCAAATCCTTATGTAGTTACGTCCGTATATAGTTATTTTAATAACTATTGTCTAGGACGGGAGAGATTTTTGTTTTGGTTCAGAGCAGTGACTATACCGTTCTGAAGAGACCTAAGAAGGTCGAAATACGTATCAGCGGTTGTTGCTGCACTGTATCAAAACAAAAATCTAATACCGTCATTCTGTTTTGTTATTTACTTCGTTGGAAGTACGAGAAACTGAATTCACTACGAATTTTGACTAGGATGAACGGCTTGTGGAATGCAATTTTAGATTCCCTTGCCGAGTAATTTATCCAGCTGTTTGTTTCGCAAATTTTAGGAAACACAGTGGTTAAGATTTGAATTCGGTTTCGCCAAGTAGAAATCGTTTGATTTCTCTTTTTGTTTTTAGATGGCGTAGTTACGTCCGTATATAGTTATTTTAATAACTATTGTCTAGGACGGGAGAGATTTTTGTTTTGGTTCAGAGCAGTGACTATACCGTTCTGAAGAGACCTAAGAAGGTCGAAATACGTATCAGCGGTTGTTGCTGCACTGTATCAAAACAAAAATCTAATACCGTCATTCTGTTTTGTTATTTACTTCGTTGGAAGTACGAGAAACTGAATTCACTACGAATTTTGACTAGGATGAACGGCTTGTGGAATGCAATTTTAGATTCCCTTGCCGAGTAATTTATCCAGCTGTTTGTTTCGCAAATTTTAGGAAACACAGTGGTTAAGATTTGAATTCGGTTTCGCTAAGTAGAAATCGTTTGATTTCTCTTTATATATATATATATATATATATATATATATATATATATATATATATATATATATAAATATATATAATGAAAATGAATACATATATATATATATATATATATATATATATATGTATATATATATATATATATATATATATATATATATATATATATATATATATATATATATATATATATATAGATCTAGCGGTTAATGGGGGCTCCGTACTAAAACGGTATTATACTAACTCCAGGCGAATATACATCGTGTATATTATTATCTGGGTAGCGCTTTATGTGGACTCCGACCAACACGTCGGATTAAGTGGACTCCGTAATAGGTTAAAACACTTTTGGGATCCGTAAACATTTCTTTGCGTACACAACTAAACTCCTCCGATGTTGCCAATAATTTGATTAGTCGTAGATTTTTAAATTTTTCAGCAGGTACGTTTTGGAACTTCAAATTTATTTAAATATCAATCAATTTAGTCATCGAGAAATTTCACAAATAGGTACTTGGTTAATGTAGTTAAATATTTTATGGTGGTTATTTATATTACTTGCTTTAATTATTTTCAAACTTAAAAAAGTATTTATTATAAACTTGGAAATGGCTAGTTTTCGTTTTATTTATTATTATTTTTTGTTAAAATGTACTAACATCGAGTAGAGTAGTCGTGTAACAGTTTAAGAAAGTAGAAGCCCTTCGGTAGGATTATAATAAACTACATAAAATTGTAATTTTGTCTTTGTAATTTTTCAATTCCTGCAATTTATGACGTGCAATATTTGTTTCATAAAGTAGTTAAATTTAAACTATAATAATTTATGGGAAGCGTTTAAAGAAGTAATCGCTAACCTTAATTAGAATACGGCACAATAAGAAGATAAAACTTACTGTATTTTTACTTATTATATTCACAAAAAGAATATCCAACGTAAAATTTAACAAGTTTTAATGGAGTTGTAGTGAAATTTGACTTCTTATTACGATACCGGATCCTGTAAAATTTTAAATACATTAAATCGCCCGTAAATTATTAAACTTATTGTTACGTAAAAATATGAGTCATAGTTTTAACCTGTAACATGTTTTTATTCTAATATGTTGTAGAATTTACGAGAGGCATCTATTTACCTGAACGACCTTTCAGAAAAAGGTCGAACCGATGCGAGGGAAATCCAGTTTGCCTTTACCGTTTCGCCGTCTACTCAAGAATGATTTGGACTTTTCGAGATAACGGCGATTTATGTATAAAAATAAAACATTTTTATATGGAAGGACAGTTAATTCTCAAGACCCGCGCTCGTGAATTTGTTACGTACGGATATAATAAATTATTGTCAGATAAGTTAATATAAATAAAGAAATAAATTAAATCCGTAAGTGTTATAAATATTGAACCTTTTAATAAATTCACAACAAATGGTGTCAGAGTGAGATCGAACATAAATTAGACTTATAATAATAATACAAGTGAATATAAAATAAATTGTGAAAATGGCTACGATTTATGAGCTGACAGTGACTAATTTAAGAAGACATCTTGAAGACAGAGAATTAGCTTCCACCGGAAAAAAGGCTGAGTTAGTCCAACGACTAAAGAACGCTTTGCTACAAGAAGGACTAGATCCAGAGACTTATATATTTGAAGATGCTGTTATCTCGTCGATTTCGAAATTAGAGAACAAAGTTTCTGACGATATTTCGAAGGTATCTTCTGATGTAGCCAAAGTTTCTGGTGACATCGCATCATTAGAGAACAAAGTTTCTGACGATATTTCGAAAGTTTCTTCTGATGTAGCCAAAGTTTCTGGTGACATCGCGTCATTAGAAAACAAAGTTTCTAACGAGATTTCGTCCCTGGAAAGCAAAGTTTCTGCTAACATCTCTTCGGAAATCTCTAAAGTCACTTCTGAGATGTCTGCCCTCGACGATAGAATATCTTCGTTAAAAAACCAAGTTGCTGCCGATATGTCGGCCTTCGAAGAAAAGATGAAAGAGATGGAAAAGAAGCTGGAGGAAACAGGGACAGCAGAGAGAGGAAACAATCCAATTACAGTGGAGATAAAAGAAGACCAGACGAAATTTAAGTTGGAGACACGGCCGAAATTTGAAGGAAGTGGAGGTTCTATTCATGTTAAAGTCCCAACTTTCGACGGAAAATCATCATGGAACAACTACATGAAACAGTTCGAATCAGCCGCAAGAGCAAATGGATGGTCTGAAAAAGAAAAGGCTGTGAACCTGACTATCGCTCTTCGAGGAGATGCCTTAGATGTGCTTCAGACCATAGCCGTAGAGGAGACCGATGATTTCGAACAACTGAAGAAGAGGTTAAATATGCGATATGGCCACGAACATTTGGAGCATGTATATCAGTCGCAGCTTAAAAATCGTAGACAGAAGAAAGATGAGGCTCTTCAAGAATATGAGGTAGATATTGCCAGATTAGTACGATATGCTTATCCAACAGCTCCCGAAGACATGATGGAAAAATTGGCCGTTCAAACGTTTATTGATGGTCTTCGTGATCATGAAATGCAGAGAACACTACGATTAGCTCGTCACAAGACGCTGGTTGATGTCTTATCCGCCGCTCTCGAATACGAGTCAGCTACGCAGGCCTCTGGCGGGTACAGTAAAGTTAGGACTGTAAAAGAGGAAGGAGATGAAGATAAACTTGACCAGCTCGTTAATATGATGAAAAGTATTACATGCAAGAAAACGAAGACCATAAAATCAAGAAACTCACCATCAGGAAAACCAGAACGAGTCGGCTTTAGGGGAGCAGCTTCGACCCGGAACTTTTCCAAAGACCCTCTTATACTAATAGCTTCTTTGAAATGTCGTGAAGATAGTGTATATGTAGATGGAGAAATAAATGGTAAAAGACATACGTTGTTGGTGGATACCGGAGCGACCAGAACCATTATACGCCCAACAGTTATAAACAGCCGTAAGAAACTATTACCAACGAGGTTGCGACTTCGGACCGCTACAGGTGAAAATGCCAACATTCATGGAGAAATCCAGGTACAATTGGGAATTGGAGCAGAAAAGTTTGTCCATACTGTTATAGTTGCTGACATCGAAGAGGATGTTATATTAGGAATGGACGTAATGAATATGCATGGATTCCAATTGGATTTTAAGAATAAGGTAATCAAAGTTGGCAACGAGGAAGTATTTCTCCATCCACATAATGACAACACTGTGCAAGCAGCCATTAAAGAAGATACAGTCGTGCCTGCGAGAAGTGAAACGATCATAGTAGCGCGGCTACAGGGAATTGTGGACGAAGGGAGACCTGTTATGATGGAGCCTTGGAACCACGACGATGAGGTTGGCCGTGGAATCATAGTTGGAAAGGAATTGGCGACTTTGGCTAAGGAAATTCCTGTGAGGCTTATCAATGTCAATGACTACCCAGTGACCATAAAGAAAGAGACAAAAGTAGGAACTTGTGTACCTGTGACATCCATAATCCGTCAGGCGACAACATCTGATAATTCCAACGACAAATTCGACCAAATGGTTGCAGTTGCAGGACAGTCTCTAAATCAGATGGAGAAAAGGAAATTAAGGGAATTTCTTCGGCAGTATCGTGATATTTTCGTACCGAAAGGAGGAAAGACGAGAAGAACTACCGTTGTTAAGCATACAATTGATACTGGTAATGCTAAGCCAATTCGTCAAACAGCTCGACGATTACCACAGGCGAAAAGAGAGGAAGCTGAAACGATTGTTCAGGAAATGAAGAAAGACGGGGTGATAGAACCTTCTACGAGCCCATGGGTCTCTCCGGTGGTCCTGGTTAAGAAGAAAGACGGAACGACGAGGTTCTGTGTGGATTACCGTTTGCTGAACAACGTTACCAAGAAAGATAGTTATCCTCTGCCTCGGATCGATGACACATTGGACACATTGGCTGGAAGTAAATTATTTTCTACTTTAGATTTGAAGTCTGGATACTGGCAGGTAGAAATGGACCCAGTCGATAAAGAAAAGACAGCCTTCACCACAGGATCTGGATTGTGGCAATTCAACGTTATGCCATTTGGACTTTGTAATGCTCCTGCGACATTTGAGAGGCTTATGGAAAATGTGTTGAGAGGGTTATCTTGGAAAACATGCCTGGTTTATTTAGACGACATAATCGTCTTGGGGGAGACATTCGAAGATCATTTGAGGAATTTAGAAAACGTTTTTAATCGACTTAAAGCTGCCCAATTGATGCTAAACCCCAAGAAGTGCCAGCTATTTCAAGGTAAAGTCAATTATCTGGGTCATATAGTCAGTAAAGAAGGAGTGGCCGTGGATAAGGGAAAAATCGATTCCATTAAGGAATGGCCAAAACCAACTGACAAACATCAAGTGAGAAGTTTTCTTGGACTATGTACTTACTACTGGAGATTTATTAAGAAGTTTGCAGATATCGCTAAGCCATTAACGCGACTTACGGAGGAAGCAAGAGATTACCGCTGGGATACAGACTGCCAAAATGCCTTTGAGACCTTGAAAAAGCATTTAATAACAGCACCAATTTTAGGGTATCCACTGCCAGAAGGAGAGTTCATCTTAGATACAGATGCAAGTAATGTGGGAATTGGAGGAGTGCTGTCTCAGATTCAAGGAGGACAGGAACGAGTCCTCGGATATTTTAGTAAAGTTTTTTCAAAACCTGAGCGGAATTATTGCGTCACGAGAAGAGAACTTCTGGCAGTAGTGAAATCAGTAGAGCACTTCTATCAATACCTCTATGGCAGAAAGTTTCTAATCCGAACCGACCATGCCGCCCTTAAGTGGTTGATGCAGTTTAAGAATCCAGAGGGTCAGATAGCCAGGTGGATCGAACGACTCCAAGAATACGATTTTAAGATTGAGCACCGGGCCGGAGCTAGCCACAGAAACGCTGATTCTCTTTCCAGAAGGCCATGCCCAGCAGAGTGTTCCCACTGCAACAAAACGGAATCCAAGGAAGCAGCAGTGCTAAGAACGACGATTGTCAACAACGACTGGACGCCTACTAAGATCAGGGAAGAACAAGAGAGAGATCCAGTTATACAAAAAATCCGAAAATGGAAAGAGGAAAACCGTCGACCACCTTGGCAGGAAATATCAAACCTATGCTCAGTAGTTAAGACGTATTGGGCCCAGTGGGACTCATTTATCATCGAAGATGGCTTGCTTAAACGAGTCCTGGAAAATGATGACGGTTCAGAGAAGAGAAGACAGTTGGTGATCCCAAAGAGCAGAATAGCCGAAGTACTTCGTCAGTTACACGACAGTCCATCGGGAGGGCATTTTGGTGTAAGGAAAACCCTTCAGCGAATTCGGGAACGGTTTTATTGGATGAACAGTTCCGACTACGTAAAAGACTGGTGTAAGAAATGTACTATTTGTGCTACGAGTAACGGGCCTCACCGAAAAAGGAGAGCTCCTATGAGACAATATAATGTTGGAAGCCCGTTTGAAAGAATAGCTTTGGACATCGCTGGGCCATTTCCAGAAAGTGAAAATGGAGGCAAGTACATGCTGGTAGTAATGGATTACTTTACTAAGTGGGTCGAGATTTACGCACTTCCAGACCAGAAGGCCGCCACCGTTGCAGATAAGTTGATCCAAGAATATATCAGCCGATTTGGAGTGCCTTTGGAGATCCATAGTGACCAAGGCAGGAACTTCGAAAGCGATCTATTCCAAGGAATATGTGATAGACTAGGCATGAAGAAAACAAGAACTACCGCGTATCATCCGCAATCGGATGGTATGGTAGAACGAATGAATAGGACAGTTGGCAAGTATTTGACAAAGATGGTGTCCGATCATCAGCGAGACTGGGACCAATACCTTCCGTTCTTCACAATGGCCTACAGATCTGCTGTTAACGAATCAACAGGCCAGACACCAGCCAAAGTCCTATTCGGACGCGAAATGCGACTACCTTGTGATCTCGAGTTTGGATGTAAACCTGGAGAAGATGTAGCAGGTGAAGATTATGTGATCGAATTACGAAGAAGAATGAACGATGTACATGAGTTGGTCCGTTCCCACCTTCAGATCGCTAGCGACAGAATGAAGAAACGGTACGATACACAAGCCGAAAAGGGTTGCTTTAAGAAGAACGACAAAGTATGGCTGTATAATCCCAAGAAGCGAAAAGGTTGTTCTCCCAAATTGCAGCAGTTTTGGGAAGGTCCATACCTCATTATGGAGAAGATCAACGATGTCATCTACCGAATAAGCAAGATTCCGAGGGGAAAGCCGATGATAGTACACCATAACCGGTTGGCGTCTTTCGAAGGTGACCACAACGTAGATGAAGAAGTGGAAGTAAACCAAATCCACGATGTGTCTGACCTCACGTTTGAGGAATTCATGGGTGCCTATGGAGGTACCGGTAAAGCGAGACATGGTGTTACCACTGAAGAAAAGCAAGATCTACTCGCGCTCCCCGATGACTATTCGCTGGCCCTTACCATCCCGGCCAGTATCAAAGACGCACCAGGGTTGGCATCCGTCTTTCGAAGGAAGTTTGGTCGAGTTGCAGAACTTCAATGCCAAGTGCCAGCTCCCGGTAAAACCTTGAAACTCCAAGATCCATCACGTTACCTTTTCTACCTGGTAACAAAAGACACTGCCCGTGACCAACCTACCTACCGAGATGTATGGGAAGCCTTACTTCAATTGAGAGAGCACGTACTAGAGTCCGACGTGCAAAAGTTAGCCATGTCAAAGTTGGAGTGCCGCCAATTAGATTGGAGGGTTATCCGAAATATGGTGGAGGAGATCTTTAAAGACACCGAAGTCCAGGTGTTAGTCTGTTGCAATCCGCATAGTTACTGGTGCGGAGAGAAAACCGTCCCTTGTCATTTTTATACAACTGGAAGTTGTAAAAGAGGGTCCAGTTGCCGATACCAGCATACCGTTCCAGTTCTAGCCCCGACAAGGTTCCAGGAGGAACCATCTTTTGAGAGGGGGGCAATGTTACGTAAAAATATGAGTCATAGTTTTAACCTGTAACATGTTTTTATTCTAATATGTTGTAGAATTTACGAGAGGCATCTATTTACCTGAACGACCTTTCAGAAAAAGGTCGAACCGATGCGAGGGAAATCCAGTTTGCCTTTACCGTTTCGCCGTCTACTCAAGAATGATTTGGACTTTTCGAGATAACGGCGATTTATGTATAAAAATAAAACATTTTTATATGGAAGGACAGTTAATTCTCAAGACCCGCGCTCGTGAATTTGTTACGTACGGATATAATAAATTATTGTCAGATAAGTTAATATAAATAAAGAAATAAATTAAATCCGTAAGTGTTATAAATATTGAACCTTTTAATAAATTCACAACATTATTCTTAGAATAAAATAACAAACTTCTTAGTAATTAGGTATAATATACCGTTCACAATTATGTGATAATGTGTAGGTGTCAAGATTGCACGGTCATGTGCCATAAGGTTTCATCTTTCATATAAACATCGATAGTTTTTAACTTTGGGTGTATTTGATTCCACCGTGCTGTAACCGATCCAACTTGAAAAGTGTTATTTTACATAAAATTAGAACGTTGGCCCTAATAATGACCTATAAATATACATTGTTAAAAATTGTATACATTTATCAATTTAAAACGTTCTTTGTCGTCTTCTGATCTTCATCTCATTCGTTCCTAATTAAGCACATGTTATCCACAGGATACCTCTCTCATTTTTAAATCATTACTCTTTTTGCCTTTTGCCATGGTTTTCTTTATTTTGTTTATTTATATCGTTTTTACTCATAACAAATATTGGGTAGATTATTGTATCATAAGACTTTCTCCTTATATGTCCGTATCATATAAGTTGTCTAGTTATTTTAGCGTATATAATGACGTATGTTAATTCCATTTTGTTTAACAATAAAACAGCAAAACTTCTACAAAATTATTTCTATCTTATCACTACAGCTGTTTGGGAGAGTGCCTTTCTCAAGTCTTAAGTTTCTCGAATCCATCAATGATCCATTGTATTTCTTATACTTTCATTTAAATCCTCTCCAATCAAAGATTTTGAAGCAGCTTTGCTCCATAGTCCATTTTTGTTGCTTTTTGTCACTGTTTCTCCTTTCTCTTTATCATTATCAATACGTAGCGCTACAACACTGGGTAGGTCTTCGCTGATTACAACTTATCTCCAAGTTGATCGATTTTCCACGAATCTGCAATCAAATGAAATGTTCATTTTTTGAGATATGATTGGATGTTTTCTCTCCATTGTATACTGACATGCCCAAGTGGCATTCTTCTGTGCTAACTTCCTTCCACACCAGTTCTACAAGTTTGACATCTTGGCGTCTATGCACGTGTCCGATATACCTTAAGGGATTTATTTTCCTGAACAATATCGTTATGCGAGCTTTCTTTATTCAGTATGTTTTCTTATTCTATACGGATTTGTAGCGATATGATAATGAGTTCTTAAGCTATTTTTTTGTGGCATTTTAAAGTAATTACTATTTAAATGGGAATAAGCCACAATTAAAGCTTAAAGTTAGTTTATTGACGTTTCAATTTCCACTTCGGAAATCGTTCTCAAAATACAAACATTAGTGAGAATAATTTCCGAAGTGGAAATTGAAACGTCAATAAACTAACTTTAACCTCTAATTGTTGCTTATTCCCATTTAAATAGTAGTTATGATAATGGAGTTAAATAAAAATTTCTGATTATTTTCCTTTCAAATATTCGGAGTGCTTCCTTATTTGTTTTAGTCATTCTCCATGACTCACATCCATGTATTAAAATAGGTCTGAAGTTTGTATTATGCTCTGTATTTCTTTAGTGGCATTATTATTAACCGTGATTAGTGATCTAAGATATTTAAAGTGTTTCATACTTTCGAAATTGTAGTTGTTGACTTTAATGTTTTTTCTAAATTTATTGAATTGGTTTCTGTTGATTCGCTTGTATTTGGTTTTCATTTCATTGATTTTAAGTCAAACATTTTTTGTGCTCTCTTCACTTTATTGAAGTTTGTGGACGGAAGAGTTTCTCATTAGAGTTATGAGTTCTATATCATTAGCATATGCTAGGAGTGCTTTGTCCCTTGGGCCGTTAATGGATTACATCTTAAATAGGCGTTATTTCTATTTTAGTAAGCTGTTCATTAATTTTTTGATTATTGGAATCGAGAATCTGTATTTTATTCGACTGTTTTATAACAGAAAGTTTCTTGGAGCATATTTTCATCTTTGGTTTCCAGTATCATTATTACAAGGATTTTGCTGGATATGGACATAGTGAACCCGGTGGTATGTACATGATGTTTTCATAACCAACGTTCAAAAATTTTTCTTACTGTAAATTTATGAATATTTTACTAGGAAATATAGTGTTGTTTAATAATAATAAAGTTCAAGCAACAATTCCTATATGCATTAACTCGGTAATGATAATTCTGCTCCCCGATACCAGGTAGCAGTCCCGAAAACATTAAAACTGCTACACTCATGCTTCTCATTATCCAACAATTAGCCAGTCCAGAACTATAAGCCTTATTATGGCACTGATATTGCTGCTGCTCCTCATAAGTGAATAGAATATGCAAGGAAGGTTTTGACAATTTAATAGGATTTTGTGTGTTAAAATATTATTTCTCCGAGAAAGTGAAGAATATCTATTTGCTATCCGGATTTAATCCATAAATTAATGCTAGTAGCAGCAAAAAAGAGTTGTCCATTGTTGAACATAGGCCTCCTCTAGACTTTTCCATCTGCTTCTGTTCTGCGCCTCTGCTATCCAATTGGTCACGATTCTTTTGAGGTCGTCGGTCCATCGCTTTGGGGGTCTTCCTCGGCTTTGCTTGTCAGCCCGTGGTCTCTACTCAAGCAATTTTTTTGTCCAACTGTTGTCTTTCGTTCTTGCAACATGTCCTGCCCATCTCCATTTTTTTTTGTAATATGTTCGATAATGTCTTCCACTCCGGTTCGTCTACGAACTGCCCCGTTTCTTATTCTATTGCTTATGTTTACTCCAAGCATTGATCTCTCCATCTTTCGTTGTGTCCTTCTCAATTTTTCGGCTGATGTTTTTGTGAGAGTTAAGGTTTCTGCTCCGTATGTGAGGACTGGTAGAACGCACTGGTTAAAATCTTTTCTTTTTAAATGGATCGGTATATTTGTTTAAAATACGTCTCTCATTTTTCCGAATGCAGCTCAACCGAGACTTATTTTTCTGAGTAGCTCGCATGTTTGGTTATCTCGCGTTAACCTTATTTCGTGACCCAAATACACATATTTTTCCACAAGTTCTATGGGCGACTTTTCGATTTCTATTAGCTCATTGGGGACGAGATTAGTCATCATTTTTGTTTTTCCATAGTTTATTTTTAAACCGACTTTCTGGGTTACTTGCTGTTGTTGTAGCATAACTCTGGCTTCTCCTAAGTTGTCTCTTATGAGAACAATATCATCGGCATATCTGAGATGATTGAATATCTTTCCATCGATTCTAATACCCTTTGATTCAAACTCTAGCCTTTTAAATGCGTACTCCATAACTGTTATAAATAGTTTTGGCGACAAGGTATCTCCCTGCCGCACCCCTCTGCCAATTTTTATCTTCTCAGTGCAATGGAGGTTAACGGTTGTTGTCGCATTTTCGTATATATTTCGAATAATATTTGCATACCTGTGATCTATTCTGCATTCTGATAGTGCTTTTAAGATAGCAACTGTTTCAACTGTGTCAAATGCTTTGTGGAAGTCGACAAAGATAAGAGCAAGGGGTCCGTTATATTCGATAGACTTTTCAACTAGAGTTTTAAGGCATTGCAAATGGTCGTTTGTTCCGTGTCCCGCTCGAAATCCTGCCTGTTCTTCTGATTGATAGAAATCGAGTTTGGCTTCTAATCTGTTTGTCAGTATTCGAGTAAAGAGCTTGTATAGGTAGTTAAGCAAACTAATTGGCCTATAGTTTTCGAGATCTGATTTATCCCCTTTTTTGTGGAGGAGGATTATAACCGAATTTTTCCATTTACTTGGAATGTTTTCACTATGCAGACATAGATTAAAAAGTGTTTGGATTCGGGACATCAAAAGTGGACCTCCTAGTTTAATTGTCTCAATGACTACACCATCTTCCCCCGGAGCTCTATTATTTTTCATATTTTTGAGGGCATGTTGAACATGACCTCAGCGACTCCAACAATATCCCAATTGATTTTATCAAGTTCAGATTCCATTTCTATGAATTTTTCTTCTGATAGCAGGGTTCTTGCATTGAAAGTTGCAATTTTTAGAGATATGTATCTGTTAGATGGTTTTTTCTAAAATATGTCAGAATTGTGCCCCCCCCCCTAAAATCCGTGGGACTGACTGATAGTCTGACTGATAGTCTGACTGATGGTCTAATAGTCACTAATGAGAAAATCAAATAAATGTTCTTTAACATACAAAAGAGAGGATCGAGAGTAGGGCATAACGGAACAATAAAGCCATATAATTTTGAAAGATTGCAGCGTCTTAGATGCCGTAGGTAATATTGTTACATAAAAAATAAATGGGAATATTTAGGTAGACAACTGATGTTTATGTATATATAACCCTCTTTTAAATCCAGAAGTCTAATTCGAATCTCTAAAATCAGGATATATAAAATAGTGATCAAACCAGTGCTAATGTGTGGATACGTGACGAGAACGTATTAATTAGACCAGGATTGCTAGAAAAGCCATCAGAGGTATTTTCCGACTTACAGAGGTCCGAGTACTAACCAATACCGAACAGAGCTAATTCCAAGGTCAAACACATATATAAAGATAGCAACGTCGTACAAGAAACTAAATCTCAGTGCTAAAGTTGCGCTGGCTTTATCCAAAGAATCTATAATAACTGCATTGCCAAGTTAAATTGGGAGGATGCCCCAAGAGAAAAAATGCCTTTAAGACTTCCACAAATGAAGGAGGAGGTAACATATGGTCAGATTTAGGAATAATGAGACTATCTACCGACCCATTATATTTATCAACACCTGCTATCCTACCTACAATCAATACCTATCTGTTGTGGAATATCAAATCAATTACATGTAATCAAACGAACTAGGCTTAAAAAAATTATCGAAGGAAAGGCACTTCAGAAATATTGACATAAATTTTAAAAACGTCATTTACCTGGCTGTATTTTCAATAGGAAAGAGAAGACAAAAAGAAGAAAAGGCAATAGAATCTTGTTCCGTTCTGACTATACGATGACGATGATCTTTATATAACATATAGGGAGAAAGAGAGAATAACGTTTATGTTTAATTTAGAAGTCGCTGGTTTTCTCCCTTTTGAATTGAGTATGTATATGTATTACCATAGAAAATAAAAGCAAGAGAACTATAATTATAAAACGAAAAGATTACGAAATGAAAAGATTATATAAATCCCTTATATTTACACAGACTGTTTTACAAAACGTGAACGAATGAGCATAAAAGGACAGCTGTTTTACAAACTTAATATTATTAGACGCATTTAGGATCAATTTCACTCAAAATATGATATGCTAAAATATGATCCGACAGGAAAAAGGCAATGACTTTTACAGCTGATTGCCACATAAATATATCAATGTAACAAAAGTATGATGATTTTTGCCACAGCAAATTTAAAGTGTTCCATACTTTCGAAATTGTAGTTGTTGACTTAAATGTTTTTTCTAAATTTATTAAATTGGTCTATTCTGTTGATTCGCTTGTATTCGGTTTTCATTTCGTTGATTTTAAGTGAAACATTTTTCGTGCACTTTGTTAAAGATGTTTGCGGACCGGAGAGAGTTTCTTATGAGATCCATATCATTAGCATATGCCAGGAGTGCTTTGTACCTTGGCCCGTTAATGGATTACATCTTAAATAGGCGTTATTTCTATTTTACTAAGCTGTTTATTGATTTTTTGACTATTTGAATCAAGAATCTGTAGTTTATTCGACTGTTGAATAAAACAGACTTTCTTGGTGCATATTTTTATCTCTGGATTTTTGTTTGCCGTCTTCTTATTACAACGATTTTGCTGGATATCGACATAGGGAACCTGGTGGTATGTACATGATGTTTCCATAAGCAACGTTCGAAAATTTGTCTTACTGTAAAGTCATGATGATTTTACTAGAAAATATAGTGTTGTTTAATAATAATAAAGTTCAAGCAACAATTACTATATGCATTAACTTGGTACTGATATCTCTGCTCTCCGCTAACAGATGGCAGTTCCGAAAACATTAAAACTCATGCAAGTAGGATGAGTTTCCAAAATCATTTTCAGAATCAAAACTATTTTAATGCTGCGGTTTTGGCCGCCACAAGAGTCTGACCACAAAATTACATGTTTTGCAGAAGTAAGATTTTCTTCAATGTGTTTCTTAAGACAAATGCCTACGTCCTGGGCTCCCCGACTAGCTTCTCCTTCTATTCAAATATAACAATGACCTTTTTTATCCTTGGCGCTATGGATACCAAGGTTGTAAATACATAATTGACGCTTATAATATACAATATTTATTAGAATTCTCGAAAGGGGAAGAGTTTTTCTTTAAATCAAAACAAAAGGTTTCCACTTCTGGTTGATCGTTGCTTATCTTCATGTCTAGCTTTCTTTCTTCTAAGTGCACATTTTTTCTTTTTTTAACGCTTAATTGTTCGTTATCTGCGCAATTTTTAATTTCTAATTCGAAACAATCACATCTACTACAAGTATCTTTTTCAACTTTTTTCTTTGAAGATTAAATCGTGTTAAAAACATTTTTTTGTAAAACGAAAATTTAACAAGGTCATTGTCTGCTTCTTTAATATACAATTCATACATTTTACTTAATGTTATGTCTTTTGTTAAGTATTCTCTTTCTGTGTTAGCTCTTCTGTAATGTGACTATTATAGAAAAATTTAAGCAATAACTGAAACTACTTCTTAACCTAAACGCCTCAACAAGTTGCCAACGTCACCATTGTTAACCACGTTTATGTACATATGTTGCCAAATATTCGATATTCAATTATTAAAACGCTCGCAAGAGGCGCTTGGTCCAAAACTAATACACAAAAATTAGTCGCTTGCTCTAGTTATGCAAAATTCAAAATCCAAAATAAAAAGAAAGGTACTTAATCTTTTTAAATATATCTGGTTATCCGTTACTAACAGGTTAATGGGATTTATTACGTAGATAGTTTATGCTTTTTTCTATCTTCTTCTTTAAGTTCCATCTTCTATCGAAGGTTGGAAATCATCATGGCTATACGGACTCTGTTGACTGCCGCTCTATAAAGTTCTGCACTACTGCATTCAAACCATTCCCTTAAGTTTTTAAGCCAGAATATTCTTCGTCTTCCCACATTTCGCTTTCCTCGGATTTTGCCTTGCATAATAAGTTGTAATAATGCGTTTTTTTGCCCTCTCATCACATGTCCTAAGTACTCAAGTTTTCGTCTTTTGATAGTTAATAATATTTCCGCCCCATTTCCTATCATTCTAGTTACTTCCACGTTTGACATTCTTTGAATCCATGATATTCGTAGGATTCTTCTGTAACACCAAAATTCAAAGGCGGCCAACTTATTCAGATGGACTTGTTTTAGAGTTCACGCTTCCAAGCCATAAAGAAAAGTAGAGAACACGTAACATCGAAGCATTCTCAGGCTCTAACTTTATATCCCGAAAACAAAGAAACTTTTTAAGTTTAAAAAATAATGCACGTGCTATTTCAATGCGTGTCCTAATTTATTTTGTTTGGTCTACATCTGATGTTATCCTGTTGTTCCTCTTTTCCACCAGAAAGCGCCATAATCCACAATTTAACGAAATGGGGCTGGGTCTAGTGATGCATAACGCCGTTCATATGGCAATTTGTTGTCACATGTTTATAGTTTTTTAAAAAATGAACTCCGATTTAAAGATTAAAACGTAAAACAAAATATAAAAACCTACTGAACCTTATTCAGAAAATTTCAGAAAAGAATAACTTTTGTGAAAGATTGTGGGACACAGTCATATTTTAAGATAAAAACTTCAATTCAGAGAGCGGACATTCTTAATAAATGTATAATCTAATATGGAAGCATATTTATGTTTTACAGACTTAAAAAGCACTAAGCACACAAGTATTAATTTTTTTATGTACTAGGTCGTAAAATAAGTATACTCAAAACAAATAAATATTATCTACCAAGTATTCTACTCCACTTTATTATCAATGCATCAGATATATTATAAAGATTTCGTCGTAGTTGTAAATTAATAGGAGATAAAACCAAATGTAGAGCATATAGTGAAATCTGAATATCTTAGAATAACTATATCGAGCGGGAACATTATTGATGAGCAAAAGGGAGACCCATCGCTGAGAAAGTGACAAAGCAATTGGCAAAAGCAAAGGGTACTTTGTACTAAAGTACCCATACTCTAAAGCATAAGCAGGTCTTTTCGTACTCTTTTAGTAAGTGATAGATTCGACCGTTACTTGATGGAAATTCATTTTATCTAACAATTAAACAGGTATGCGTTTACACGTCATATTTTGTAACTGAATAAGTTGAGGAGGGGATAACTGTTTGTCTCAAGTTGGTCATTCAGAATTATGTCTGTATTTTTTAATTTGCTAATTTTCATAGATTCTAATATTCATGGAATTTACAGATAGCTTAAGGCCTTTATTATAAATACACTTTTTTAGTAATAAAAATATATAAATAGAACCTAGAATACGCCTGTAAAAGTATGTAACCTTTGATCTCTGGGATAAACCCATCTCCTGAACAATGGTGCCGATATATGTAGGTAAAATTTTCTACACCTATTTTAACCTGTTTATTTCCTCATTATCAATATATATGAGTTGTAACCGATACCACAAACTCATTTACTTATAGAGACTATATATTGACCATAATTACATATTAAATGCAGGCAAAGAAGCAAAGAAAAACTTATAATGAGAGAAAACAAAACCAGTCAGCTGAGAGAACCTTTCAACGATGTTGAGCTTGGATCCGCTATCCACGTATATAATGAACAATATACGGCTCCTTGCTGAGGATCTGAGCACAAAACTAACTATAAAATTTGAACTAAAAATACAACAATGGCTAATATCCAAAGTCTTTAGACAAGCAAAGCAAAGACAAAGTTGTTGCCTTGACAAGCAAAGCAAAGACAAAGTTGTTGCCTTGCTTAAACCTGGCAAAAACTCCAACGACCACAAAAGCTATCAGCCAATATATCTATTTATTTTGTCAGCTATACAGAATACTTCTGTACATGATCCTTAATATAAACCGATAATAGAAGAAAAACTCAAATTAAAAGACAAAAGTGGCTATATATGACAGGTTAGATCCTATATGTCACAAATACTAAATCTTGCCCAACACAGCGAAGAGAAGTACGAAAAATATCAGGTATGAGGAGTGGTATTTGTTAATCTAAATGCCGCTTATAAATAGTTATTTAAATAACTTATAAAATATTTAGTTATAAATTAGTCAGCCAAATTCAGGGAATATTAAGACTCACATCCATACATAAGCTCTACAATATCGTAGCTATCAATCCACCTAATATCCGAAGATAAGTAGCTAGAGAGCAAAAAAAAACAAAGTCCAGATTCGTGACATCCACTTCACGAATACCAGCCCATTTTATGACTAGAATCAAGGAAACACTGGCTATATCAACACATCTGCAAGATATACAAACAAAAATAAGCTGCTCCTCGCCATCTGATCCCTCGAACGGAACTTCCTTATGGTAGTTATCTTCCTTAAATCTGCCAGGAGGACTCTTGCCTGCAAACACCGGTTAACTTGTGTGCATGTGGGGTGGTACAAGACTTATCACACTTTCTTAGTTAACTTTACCGTTCAAATCGCTCTTTTTGAAGGGTCTATTTATGTGAACTGAACACGTAAAGTACAGTCAGTAAGCTATTACTTATAAAGATCATTGCAAATTTGACACTAACTCCACTTATATTGAATACATATTACCCCTAAATACGAGATAAAACATTCAGAAATATGTAATATTGGTGAAGTGGTATAATTCATGTTAGAAAAATTAATCATTCTTCCCTTTTTTGTGCACTACTACCCATTTTAACAAATAAATATCTACTCGTATTTTAGCACTTAAATATTTATTTTGAGATAACCTTCTATCCAGAATTAAAAAATAGAATAATAAGAAATAGAATCCAGAAAAATATAAAATAATAAAATAGAAGAAATACAATAATAAAAAAGCTGTATATAAGATATCATGAAACAATGGATGAAATAAAAGAAGTTCTTATTAACCGGATTCTTAAATAAAACGTATAAAGACATACTCACGTTAACAAAATACATTAGGAAATTTTCGCATATGAAAAAACACATCCAACTTGGTAATGAAATTCTTTTGTATCTATAAATCTATTTTTAGAAAAGCACGTACCTACCAAAAACAGGTATTTGGTAGTACACATATCTGTTACATACTGTAATGCGTATGAATGATAACAAAAGTAAGGAGTCTATATGAACCGTTTAGAATATACGCTGGAAATAAACGGCTTGATCCCATAGTTGCCAAACTATCAGAGCTTACTTAAACCGATATACGTATGATTCCAATATACACGGAACAAGATCTGGACGACCCCTATAACATATACACGTGAACTAAGCGATATACATTCATGATACAGGGGTACTTAGGGGCTCCACAAAATTTTTAAAAATTGTGAAACTATACATGTTGACGAATCGACAGAGCCAATATTATGGAATGGTCAAGTGAGCTCCGTATATCGGTGGCCACTTGACCACGGAGCTCACTTGAACCTGAATTTTAACATGGGCGGAGTCCACTTTATGCCGTAGATATATATATATATATATATATATATATATATATATATATATATATATATATATATATATATATATATATATATATATATATATATATATATATATATATATATATCGAGAAAAGGAGTACGACCGTCAATCCAAAATAAACTAAGGTACACTCGAAGAGTGGTGGGTTTTTTCGGTCAAAGTGGAGAAATAAAAGACAAAGAAGGTGGCTACTTCATCTATTTATTGAAGACGTTTCGCTTTCTGCTCAGAAAGCATCATCAGTTCATCTAAAAAGAACAATATGAAACCAAAAAACATCCAAGGAGAAATTACAACAAAAGTGTGTTACCTTACAAAGACATGTAGCAGTCAATGATGTTAAAAATATGAAAAAACTTTCGAAACTGGACATTCAGAGTTAACGTTGTATAAAATAATTAATTGAAACTAGGTATAGTTTGCAATTTAACAAAATTAGCACAGCAAAAGAACATGTGATAAAAATACATGTATTAAAAAGTTATTATAAAAACTTAAGTAAAAAACATTAAGGTTAATTTTAATATATTATAGGTAATTTTATATATATATATATATATATATATATATATATATATATATATATATATATATATATTGTGATGATGTATTGTTTGTGAATGATTTTTTAATGAGCAATGAGTGTTTTTTAATAATATATATATATATATATATATATATATATATATATATATATATATATATATATATATATATATATAGGGTTTTTATCGCGGTTCTCAAAGAATTAGTTTGTAAGCACTTTTTTAAATTATCTTTATTATATCTATTATGAAACACACATATATATTTAACATAGCCAATGTAAATTTAAAATAAACTATCTTTAAATTGTAATTCTTATGAAACTAATTCAATTATATAGACAATGTAAATTTTAAACAGACTATCTTTAAAATTGAAATTGTTATGACACTAACTAAATTATATTAACAAAATTCTGTACCTTTCTGTCACTGAATGCCTAAATGAAACTGTTCTCCACTATATAGATTTTAATCACCACTCAATGTCTTCGTTCTCAGCTTCGGTTACCTTGTTTTTGTGAAATTACTTTTTCTAATTATCAGCTTCCACCAATTTAAAATATTTTTCTTCTTAATAGCATTTATATTTATTCTTCTTTTTAATACACCAATATCCAATCACCAAATATATTATATAAATTTAATTTTCAATTAATACTTTCTTCCATTATCCAATCACCATTTATATATAACATAATTTTTAATCTTCAATAATATTCTTCTAATATACTTTCCAACACTATCAAATTTTAATACTAAATCACTGATTATTGCATACTTTATACTTTCTTCCTAATCACTAACTGTAACTAACTGTGTCTGTCTTCTTAATAACTAATTGTCTGACTGCTTACTGACTGACTGGCTCCCTTTTTGAATCCAAATCACCGAGTATTTATACCTTTTCAATGTTCCAGAACCATCTCGCAAGAAATCATATTCGAATTGTTCTATATATGAATGTTCTCGAAAAAGTATATCTTCGATCCACAGACATAACCATATTCGAGAAAGTTCTACCGTAAACAAAGGTTAAATTCGGTATTCTAGAGAATTCTTTACTTTTCTATCGAGAATTTTATTGACATTTAGGCTTTTCAGATCAGAATATAAACTTATATGAAATTTAAACAACCTAAATTAATAAATTACACTATTTCAAATCCGTTATTATATGTAAATTAAACATTTTAAATAACCCCACTTCTACATTCGCAACCTATATATATATATATATATATATATATATATATATATATATATATATATATATATATATATATATATATATATATATATATATATATATATATATATATATATATATATTGGTTGCGAATGTAGAAGTGGGGTTATTTTGGTCAATATTATGGGTATGTGGGTCAAACTGTCAAGGTAAGCAAAGAAAATCATACTACCGAAATAAGCAGATGTGTAAAAACCGGATGGGCAGCCTTCGGAAAACTCTCATACTTACTTAAAAATAAAAATATACCCCAAAGACTGCGAACCAAAGTGTTTAATTCCTGTATCCTACCTGTTCTTACATATGGAGCTCAAACCTGAACATTCACTAAAATAAAAATGGAGAAGATCAGAAAAACTCAGAGAGCTATGGAACGACAGATGCTGGGTATCACACTCAAATACCATAAAACCAATGAAGACATTCGTAATAGAACAAAAGTAAAAGATGCTGTTGAACAAGCAGCTAAACTTAAACGGAAATGGGCTGGACATAACGAACGTCTTAAAGATGGCCGATGGAATAAAGAAATCGGGAATTGGCGGCCATATGAAGCAAAAAGACCACGAGGAAGACCGCAAATGCGCTGGAGCGACGATATTAAAAGAACTGCAGGACTAATGGGGAAACGTCTTACAAACAACAGAGGTTTTAAGCAGACTTGCTTCTAGTCTGGGCTCATTTGACACTTATGTTTAACATCATAAAAAGTTATGAAAATATTTAATATGTACAGGGTGTTAGCAGCATGTACAGATTTCTCTACTTTGTTAATTATTTGACAAGAAAGGTATAATTTGTCAGTAGATGGATTGCTTAATAATGCGACAATAGACTTCAAATGCGACAATATTTCATGCGACAATCTTCAAAAAATCCAAGTACAAGTTTAAGTGGAATTTTCTTCTTCAAGTGCCATCTCCGCGGCGGAGGTTGGCAATCATCATAGCTATTCGGGCTTTTGAGACGGCTTCTCTGAAAAGTTCATTTGATATACATCCGTACCACTCTTTCAGGTTGCGCACCTATGCCACTCTACGCCTTCCTATGCTTCTCTTTCCTTGGATCTTTCCCTGCATAATCAGTTGGAGCAAGGTGTATTTATCTACATCGTAATATGTCTATGTTTTCTTGTTTTAATTGTATTTAAAATTTCTATTTCTTTATTCAACCTTCTCAGAACTTCATTGTGACGTGTTCGGTTCACGATATTTTCAGAATTCTTCTATACACCCACAGCTCGAATGATTTCAGTTTTTTTTTCATTGATGTCGCATTCAAGGTCCAAGATTCCATTCCATAAAACAAAGTCGAAAAAATATAGCACCTCACCAACCTAACTCTTAGTTTCAATTTTACATCACTTGTACATAGCACTCTTTTCATTTTGTTGAAATTTGCTCTAGCCTTTTCTATTCTGATTTTGATCTCCTGAATGTAATCATGTGTGGAATTAATCATTGTTCTCAGATATGCATGTTTGTCCACTTATTCGACGTTGGTTCCGTTTATTAGAAGATTATCGTTATTTCTTTTAGTTTTCGATATTCTCATAAATTTCGTCTTCTTGACATTCATTGTTAGACCGTACTCTTTTCCATACTCCGCTGTTCTGATCACCAGTCTCTGAAGATCTTCAATATTTTCGGCAATGATCACAGAGTCGTCCGCATATCCAATGTTGTTAATGGGAACTCCATTTACCTTTATTCCAGCTGTTTCAACCTCAAGAGCGTTTTTCAGGATTTCTTCAGAGTAGGCATTAAATAGAATTGGCGACAATACGCATCCCTGTCTTACTCCACGTCTAATTTTAATTTCTTCTGACAGCTGTTCGTCAACAGGTACTTTTGCTCGCTGTTTATAGTATAAATTTGATATGATCCTGAGGTCGTTGTAGTCAATCTTCTTTGATTTCAGGACATTCATTAATTGTTTATGTCATACTTTATCGAATGCTTTTCTATCTTTATTGACGTCCAGGCATCTTTGTATCAGTATATTAATTGAAAAAAGAGTTTCACGCGTTCCTAGGCCTTCGCGAAAAACAAATTGTGTATCATTAACGTCTATGTCCAGTTTGTGATATATTCGGTTATCGATGACTTTTAGCAGTAACTTTAGCACATGAGACATCAAGCTAATGGTGCGGTAATTGCTGCATTCTCTTGCGTTTTTCTTTTTGGGGAGACAAATAAAAATCGACGTTAACCAAACTTTGGGTAATACGCCTGAACTATAAATTTGGTTCAAGAGTATCACTAAAACATCAATGTGTTTCTCATCTAGAATTTTAGGATTTCTATAGGAAGCATGTCAGGTCCAGGGCTTTTATCACTCTTCATTATTTTTAATCCGTGTAATATTTCTTCTTTTGTAATATATGGACCTATTTCTTCTGACGTAAGTTCTATGTGCTCCAGATCTCCTCTTTCATCATTGAACAATTCGTCGATATATTCTGCCCATCTTTGTACTTTCTCGTCAGTATGTGTTATAGTAGTCCCGTGTCTATCCAGAATTGCACGAGTGGGATTGTTTTCTTAGTCCTACCAGTTCTTTAACTTTCTTGTTTGGTTAGAGGATTATAAATGACAATACGGTCATGTATAATTATACAATAAGCTGTTGTGTTAGCTGGTATATTCTTACTGGTTTAAATTTCTATTCTCATATCAACACTGCCTGATTTAATTGATTCATTTTGTCTGCTGCAATCAATAACAAATATCGAAGCAACAGCACATAATTGTAACATATTAAGACATGGGTTGCCAAAGTACGGCGATTGAAATTGTGCATGTATTTCATATGCAATGGCATAATGTCTTTTATTAAAGTTCAAGTTGAAATTGTCATGTGGGTATAGTTCAGAATTTAAAAATAGTTTTAAGTTTGTAAGATTACAATGATCAAACTAGCTGGCATCCTCTTTTATTGCAATCCTTTTACCAATCTGCAATGCAAACAAAACAAACCGCGGTCTTTCTAACAGACTGGTAGTTCTTACGTTCCAGTTAAATTTCATTGTCTGAGGTAGTAGAGGAATTTCATGATATTCTCAACTTCTAAATACAAGCTCTAAATTCTCATTTTCAATAAATTTATATAAACGTAACTTCTCTGAATCAGACACTTGAATATAAGGCATTTTCCATATGAATCTAAATAATTTAACTTTTGGTTTCAGTTCAGTTTCTACGGTAGACATCACTGCATTTAAATCTGTTGAACTTCTTATCAATACGAGTTCTTGGCGTATGTTAATACGCATTTTTGTAAAATCTTCAAAAAATCCAAGTACAAGTTTGAGTAGCATACAAACATTAAAATTTAGTAGAAATAATAAGAAAGTAGAAACAATAAAATAATTCATGGACGATTATATACTTGCTACTTAATATTTTTTAAAATCATTCTCCATCAAGATGTTGAATGGGGCAGACGTATTAGTTTTTATGCTAACTTTTACATGCGCGCTTTGTAACGATGTCTCTGAAAATGACGCTATTGTATTATTACGTAAAAATATGAGTCATATTAAAAACCTGTAAACTTGTTTATTCACTAATATGTTGTAGATTTTACGAGACCCTTCGATCAGCTGGCAGAAATCTATCTGAAACGGAAGCTTCCAGAAACCGGTTGGACGATGACCCGGATTTACCTTCTAGTATAATCAGAGGGATTCTCAACCGGTTGTATTTTTATATATAATAACGGAGCTTTCATTGAAGGAAACAGTTAATTTTGAAGATACGCTCCGCGTATAAATTGTATCGTTCGTATAAATAAATTATGTATTATTAGTGGTTTAATAAACTGATATAAATTACCGTGTGTTTTATTAAATTAAAATAAGAACAATATAATAAATTAGTAAAGAATTAATAAATAAAATAGAATAAATTATAAATTAATAAAAACATTACAAGTGGTGTCAGAAGTGGGATAAGTGGAAATTGTGAAAATGACGACGATTTATGAGCTCACAGTGACGAATTTAAGAAGACATCTCGAGGATAGAGAATTAGCTTCTACCGGAAAAAAGATTGAGTTAGTCCAAAGACTAAAAGACGCTTTGGAGGAAGAAGGTTTTAATCCAGAAACTTATATATTTGAAGATGCTGTCATCTCGTCGATTTCGAAACTAGAGAAAAAAGTTTCTGGTGACATCGCATCATTAGAGAACAAAGTTTCCGGCGATATTTCGAAAGTTTCTGGTGACATCGCACCATTGGAGAACAAAGTTTCTGGCGATATTTCGAAAGTTTCTGGTGACATCGCATCATTGGATAACAAAGTATCTGGCGATATTTCGAAAGTTTCCGGCGACATCGCCTCATTAGAAAACAAAGTTTCTAACGAGATTTCTTCACTGGAAAGTAAAGTTTCTGCTAACATCTCTAAAGTAACTTCTGAGATGACTGCCCTCGACGATAGAATATCTTCGTTAAAAAACCAAGTTGCTGCCGATATGTCGGCCTTCGAAGAAAAGATGAAAGAGATCGAAAGGAAGATGGAGAAAACAGGGACGGCAGAGAGAGGAAACAATCCAATTACAGTAGAGACAAAAGAAGACGAGATGAAATGTAAGTTGGAAATATGGCCGAAATTTGAAGGAAGTAGAGGTTCTGTCTATGTTAAAGTCCCAACTTTCGACGGAAATCATCATGGAACAACTACATGAAACAGTTCGAATCAGCTGCAAGAGCGAATGGATGGTCTGAAAAAGAAAAGGCTGTAAACCTGACTATCGCTCTTCGAGGAGATGCCTTAGATGTACTTCAGACCATAGCCGTAGAGGAGACGGATGATTTCGAACAACTGAAGAAGAGGTTAAATATGCGATATGGCCACGAACATTTGGAGCATGTATATCAGTCGCAGCTTAAAAATCGAAGACAAAAAAAAGATGAGGCTCTCCAAGAATATGAGGTAGATATTGCCAGATTAGTACGTTATGCTTATCCAACAGCTCCCGAAGACATGATGGAAAAATTGGCCGTTCAAACGTTTATTGATGGTCTTCGTGATCATGAAATGCAAAGAACACTACGATTAGCTCGTCACAAGACTCTGGTTGATGTCTTATCCGCCGCCCTTTAATACGAGTCAGATACGCAGGCCTCTGGAGGGTACAGTAAAGTTAGGACTGTAAAAGAGGAAGGAGATGAAGATAAACTTGACCAGGTCGTTAATATGATTAAGAGTATGACATACAAGAAAACGAAGACCATAAGATGCTGGAGTTGTGGCGAAATAGGACACGTACGAAGTTCATGTAAGCACCCTAGGTACGACACAAATCAAGAAACTCACCACCAGGAAAACTAGAACGGGTCGGCCTTAGGGGGGCATCTTTTGGTACTTCCAGGAAAACCCGGTACTTTTCCAAAGACCCTCTCATACTAATAGCTTTTTTGAAATGTCGTGAAGATAGTGTATATGTAGATGGAGAAATAAATGGTAAAAAGCATACGTTGTTGGTGGATACCGGAGCGACCAGAACCATTATATGCCCGACAGTTATAAACAGCCGTAAGAAACTGTTACCAACGAGGTTGCGACTTCGGACCGCTACGGGTGAAAATGCCAACATTCAGGGAGAAATCCAGATACAATTAGGAATTGGAGCAAAAAAATTCGTCCATACTGTTATAGTTGCTTATATCGAAGAGGATGTTATATTAGGAATGGACGTAATTAATACGCATGGATTCCAATTGGATTTTAAGAATAAGGTAATCAAAGTTGGTAACGAGGAGGTATTTCTTCATCCACATGATGACAACACTATGCAAGCAGCCGTTAAAGAAGATAAAGTCGTGCCTGCGAGAAGTGAAACAATCATAGTAGCGCGGCTACAGGGAATTGTGGACGAAGGGACACCCGTTATGATGGAGCCTTGGAACCATGACGACGAGGTTGGCCGAGGAATCATAATTGGAAAGGAATTGGTGACTGCGGCTAAAGAAATTCCTGTGAGACTTATCAATGTCAACCCAGTAACCATCAAGAAAGAGACAAAAGTAGTAACTTGTGTACCTGTGACATCCATAATCCGTCAGACGACAACATCTGATAATTTCAACGACAAATTCGACCAAATGGTTGCAGTTGCAGGACAGTCTCTGAATCAGATTGAGAAAAGGAAATTAAGGGAATTTCTTTGGTAGTATCGTGATATTTTCGTACCGAAAGGAGGAAAGACGGGAAGAACTACCGTTGTTAAGCATAAAATTGATACTGGTAATGCTAAGCCAATTCGTCAAACAGCTCGACGATTACCACAGGCGAAAAGAGAGGAAGCTGAAACGATTGTTCAGGAAATGAAGAAAGACGGGGTGATAGAACCTTCTACGAGCACATCGGTGTCTCCGGTGGTCCTGGTTAAGAAGAAAGACGGAACGACGAGGTTCTGTGTGGATTACCGTTTGCTGAACAACGTTACCAAGAAAGATAGTTATCCTCTGCCTCGGATCGATGACACATTGGACACATTGGCTGGAAGTAAATTGTTTTCTACTTTGGATTTGAAGTCTGGGTACTGGCAGGTAGAACTGGGCCCAGTAGATAAAGAAAAGACAGGCTTCACCACAGGATCTGGATTGTGGCAATTCAACGTTATGCCATTTGGACTTTGTAATGCTCCTGCGACATTTGAGAGGCTTATGGAAAATGTGTTGAGAGGGTTATCTTGGAAAACATGCCTAGTTTATCTAGATGACATAATCGTCTTGGGGGAGACATTTGAAGATCATTTGAGAAATTTAGAAAACGTTTTTAATCAACTTAAAGCTGTCCAATTGATGCTAAACCTCAAGAAGTGCCAGCTATTTCAAGGTAAAGTCAATTATCTGGGTCATATATTCAGTAAAGAAGGAGTGTCTGTGGATAAGGGAAAAATCGATTCCATTAAGGAATGGCCAAAACCAACTAACAAACACCAAGTGAGAAGTTTTCTTGGACTATGTACTTACTACCGAAGGTTTATTAAGAAGTTTTGCAGATAGCGCTAAGCCATTAACGCGACTTACGGAGGAAGCAAGAGATTACCGCTGGGATACAGACTGCCAAAATGCCTTTGAGACCTTGAAAAAGCATTTAATAACAGCACCAATTTTAGTGTATCCACTGCCAGAAGGAGAGTTCATCTTAGATACAATGCAAGTAATGTGGGAATTGGAGGAGTGCTGTCTCAGATTCAAGGAGGACAGGAACGAGTCCTCGGATATTTTAGTAAAGTTCTTTCAAAACCTGAGCGGAATTATTGTGTCACGAGAAGAGAACTTCTAGCAGTAGTGAAATCAGTAGAGCACTTTTATCAATACCTTTACGGAAAAAAGTTTTTAATCCGAACCGACCATGCCGCACTTAAGTGGTTGATGCAGTTTAAGAATCCAGAGGGTCAGATAGCCAGATGGATCCAAGATTGTGCACCGGGCCGGAGTTAGCCACAGAAACGCTGATTCTCTTTCCAGAAGGCCATGCCCAGTAGAGTGTTCCCACTGCAACAAAACGGAATCCAAGGAAGCAGCAGTGCTAAGAACAACGATGGTCAACGACGACTGGACACCTACTAAGATCAGAGAAGAACAAGAAAGAGATCCAGTTATACAGAAAATTCGAAAATGGAAAGAGGAAAACCGTCGACCACCTTGGCAAGAAATATCAAACCTATGCTCAGTAGTTAAGACGTATTGGGCCCAGTGGGACTCATTTATCATGGAAGATGGCTTGCTCAAACGAGTCCTGGAAAATGATGACGGTTCAGAGAAGAGAAGACAGTTGGTGATCCCAAAGAGCAGAATAGCCGAACTTCGTCAGTTACACGACAGTCCATCAGGAGGGCATTTTGGTGTAAAGAAAACCCTTCAGCGAATTCGGGAACGGTTTTATTGGATGCACAGTTCCGACGACGTAAAAGACTGGTGTAAGAAATGTACTATTTGTGCTACGAGTAACGGGCCTTACCGAAAAAGGAGAGCTCCTATGAGACAATATAACGTTGGAAGCCCATTTGAAAGAATAGCTTTGGACATTGCTGGGCCATTTCCAGAAAGTGACAATGGAGGCAAGTACATGTTGGTAGTAATGGATTACTTTACTAAGTGGGTCGAGATTTACGCATTCCCAGACCAGAAGGCCGCCACCGTTGCAGATAAGTTGATCCAAGAATATATCAGCCGATTTGGAGTGCCTTTGGAGATACATAGTGACCAAGGCAGGAACTTCGAAAGCGATCTATTCCAAGGAATATGTGATAGACTAGGCATGAAGAAAACAAGAACTACAGCATATCATCCGCAATCTGATGGTATGGTAGAACGGATGAATAGGACAGTTGGCAAGTATTTGACAAAGATGGTGTCCGATCATCAGCGAGACTGGGACCAATATCTTCTGTTCTTCGCAATGGCCTACAGATCTGCTGTTAACGAATCAACAGGTCAGACACCAGCCAGGGTCCTATTCGGACGCGAAATGCGACTACTTTGTGATCTAGAGTTTGGGTGTCGACCTGGAGAAGATGTAGCAGGTGAAGATTATGTGATCGAATTACGAAGAAGAATGGACGATGTATATGAGTTGGTCCGTTCCCACCTTCAGATCGCTAGCGACCGAATGAAGAAACGGTACGATACACAAGCCGAAAAGGGTTGCTTTAAAAAGAACGTCAAAGTCTGGCTCTATAATCCCAAGAGGCGAAAAGGTTGTTCTCCCAAATTGCAGCAGTTTTGGGAAGGCCCATACTTAATTATGGAGAAGATCAACGATGTCATCTACCGAATAAGCAAGATTCCGAGGGGAAAGCCGATGATAGTACACCATAACCGGCTGGCGTCTTTCGATTGTGACCACGACGTAGATGAAGAAGTGGAAGGAAACCAAGTCCAAGATGTGTCTGACATCACGTTTGAGGAATTCATAGGTGCCTATGGAGGTACCGGTAAAGCAAGACATGGTGTTACCACTGAAGAAAAGCAAGATCTACTCGCGCTCCCCGATGACTACTCGCTGGCCCTTACCATCTCAGCCAGTATCAAAGATGCACCAGGGTTGGCATCCGTCTTTCGAAGGAAGTTCGGTCGAGTTGCAGAACTTCAATGCCAAGTGCCAGCTCCTGGGAAAGCCTTGAAACTCCAAGAAGCATCACGTTACCTTTTCTACCTGGTAACAAAACACACTGCCCGTGACCAACCTACCTACCGAGATGTATGGAAAGCCTTACTTCAATTGAGAGAGCACGTACTAGAGTCCGCCGTGCAAAAGTTAGCCATGCCAAAGTTGGAGTGCTGCCAATTAGATTGGAGGGTTATCCGAAATATGGTGGAGGAGATCTTTAAAGACACCGAAGTCCAGGTGTTAGTCTGTTGCAATCCGCATAGTTACTGGTGCGGAGAGAAAACCGTCCCTTGTCATTTTTATACAACTGGAAGTTGTAAAAGAGGGTCCAGTTGCCGATACCAGCATACCGTTCCAGTTTCAGTCCCGACAAGGTTCCAGGAGGAACCATCTTTTAAGAGGGGGCAATGTTTCGTAAAAATGTGAGTCATATTAAAAACCTGTAAACTTGTTTATTCACTAATATGTTGTAGATTTTACGAGACCCTTCGATCAGCTGGCAGAAATCTACCTGAAACGGAAGCTTCCAGAAACCGGTCGGACGATGACCCGGATTTACCTTCTAGTATAATCAGAGGGATTCTCGACCGGTTGTATTTTTATATATAATAACGGAGCTTTCATTGAAGGGAACAGTTAATTTTGAAGATTCGCGCCGCGTGTAAATTGTATCGTTCGTATAAATAAATTATGTATTATTAGTGGTTTAATAAACTGATATAAATTACCGTGTGTTTTAATAAATTAAAATAAGAACAATATAATAAATTAGTAAAGAATTAATAAATAAAATAGAATAAATTATAAATTAATAAAAACATTACAGTATACCTAAAAAAGTATGAACAAAATATCGATAATACCACAGATTTCTCTACTTTGTTAATTAACTTCCAAGAAAGGTATAATTTGCCAGTGGATGGATTGCTTAATACTGCGACAATAGAATTTATGCGCCACCCGCGTTGTCAACACAGTGATAACGAATTTAGAGTAAGTTCTCCATTTCAGAAACATCACCTGCGATGGTATTTTGCTCAAAAAATGGTTAAGGCGCAAAAAGATGCAGAAATTGCTTTTCAGATGTGACAAAATGTTTCAATGTGTGTAACGATTAAAACGTTACATTTTTGTTCTTATTAATTTCAAAGTACTTTCCATTATTTTCTGCTCGTACTATTTGATTCTCGTTGATAATAACTTCTTTTTCCTTTATTTTTATTCCTATATTTCATTTCAATATTTTCCTACTACAAATAAATTCATCGATTAATTTCTTAAGTCCCCTCGTAGTTGTACCTGCGCTTACTTTATCATACAAGAAACAGAAACCCCACTACTAAATAATTTACTTGTATGAATCCGATTCGATTTACTTCCTTTTTAAAATAAACCAGCAACCAACAAGGTACTCAATAAAAATAAATCTTCGTAGTCAGAAACTTCCAACAGTCTCGGTAAGTTTAATACTTTGTTCTTTTTACAACGACAACATATTTTCGTACATTAATCAAGAACATGAGCACTGTTAGTTTTTCTTATAATTTTGTCTACGCTAGTACTTAAAAACCGCTTAGAATTTTTATTATTATTTTCTTTTACCTATACTTGCTGTAATAATAATAATTCAATATAAATCTCACTAGCACGAATCATACAACTTTGCTTTTTCGTTTTTCATTTAATAATTAATTAATCTATTAATTGCAATTGCTAATTCGTGAGTTTTGGCAACATCAGAGAATTCTGAATCGGTATACAGGTCTTAGAAAGAAGAGCTTTCCGCTTGCCAGAATTCTTCTGTTGTTGGACAAAACTCGTGTCATGACAAATTTTATATCGCCTTTTGTTTTTCAGCCACCTGGTTTAGATTTGAGAAAATGCACCTGGTTCAGATTTGAGAAAATGCACCTGGTTTAGATTTGAGAAAATACACGTGGTTTTTGGTTTAAGAAAATAGAGGCATGGTTCTGATGCAGATAATTTATGGATCGAGTTGAGAAGAGAGCAACAGCAGGATCTCTTATGGAAGTTAAGCTAAGTTTCTTTCTTTAAATTTGTGTATAGATGCTTAAATCTCTCCTATCAAAACCTCAATTTTTTAATTATTATTAAATTCTAATTTGTTATTTTATTAATTTATCAATTAATAAAGAGATGTGTTGAAAACCTATTTTATTAATAATTCCCGATTTCTCCAAAATTAATTAGTTTATGCCGAACAATACCCCTGAGGGGTTTTAATGTGCAATGGATGAGCTAGATGTTACAACTTAACATTCACAATGGTTACAAATCCTACTCTAGATCCTCCTGATATTACCATAGCTGTGGAAAACTCATTATTTTAGATCAAATTGTATGAGTAATTATCAATGTCCTAGTAAATTAGGTCATGGTATTTTAGGATATTCATATTTTCCTGATATTACCGGTACTTGTAAAGAAATCCATTTAGATATTTACAAGTCCTGGCATTTTGGAAATGATTCTAGTATACCCGAAGGTCGTACTAGTTGTCTTATGGTATTCGCTCATGAAATTGGACATGCTCTCGGCATTAGTCATAGTGATACTCCAAATGCTATGATGTATAATATCTATCAGAATAAGATTAGTGTTCTACATGATGATGATATAAATGCAGTACAATATCTATATGGGGCTAAAAATAAAAATAAATATGCTCCAATCCCAAAGTTTTCAACACCAATAACTACAAGACCTACAACGCGTAAGCAACCGATCACCCCAAGGTGTACAACGGTATTGCTTGTCAAATTTAACGTGATACTTGGCCGATTTGAAATTAGGCTCCACCCACGATGCGCATTCGACCACAACACAATTCGTCCTTATTATTTCTTGGCCCTTCGAAGTGCAAGGTACTTCTATAGTCTGCGACAAAGTTTTTTTTATTTTACTTATGTTTAAAGTTACTGTGTGTTGAAGAAATATCGTATTACAATATATTTGACTTTTTAAATAATTATTGTTAAGTATTTTAAAATATAAACATGGATTTTCATTCAAAATTAGAAGGCAAAGTCTTGTCTGGACAAACGAGGGAGGTAATAACAAATGTAATTATTTTTATGCAGAGAGAAGCGATGCAAAATCCGCATGTTAAAGATTTTAAAAAAGTTCAAGAGCGTGCTTCCTTAGCAACGGGAGTACGTATAGCCACTATAAAACGGATCTCTCGTGAAATGAAAAATATAGAAGAAGGTGCTTCTACATCATTTTCGACGCCTAACAAAAGAATGAGATCTGCCCCAAAATCCAACTTGGGCGATTTTGACAAAGGTTTACTTCGGCGTATAATAATAAATTATTATGTCCCGGAAAAACGAGTTCCTACATTGCCACATATAACAAAAAAAATTAATGAAGACAATATTTATACAGGGTCGCATGAAACTTTGAGAAAAGTGATGAGAGATATGGGATTTCGATGGAAGAAAGCGAAGCATAACAGGAAAATCCTAATGGAAAAACCCGATATACAAGTACTCCGGAGGAAGTTTCTCAGAAATATTAAACAATATAGGGAAGAAAATCGGCCCATAATTTACATGGATGAAACTTATATTCATTCCTCTCATACCCATGACAGATACTGGGGAGACAACACCACCGAAGGTTTGCACAAGCAGTATCCAAAGGGCAAAGACTGATTATTGTTCACGCCGGCGGCCAAATGTGGTTCATAAAAAACGCGAATCATTATCATAGCGAAATGAACTATATTAATTATAAAAAATAGATTCATGAAAAACTTATTCCTAATATACCAGCCCTTAGTGTATTGGGTATTATTATACCAGCCCAACGGGGCTTGTATTATTCTATTGTAAAGAAATAAACAACATATTAAAATATTTATGACTTACTCAAATGCTAAAATGCCGAAGATCCGAAAAATAAAAGTATACGACTATAATATAAAATATTACGCCAACTCTAGTATAAAAATTAAGTAATAAATGTTTTGTCGGTATGTTCCAGGTATAAGATTAACTACTGTTCTTGTATTCTTATACAGTTTACTGTAACGCAAATGTAAAACTTTCATCTCTGCCAATATTCCTCTTATAAAATTACAGAACAAGACATTTATAGAAGTATTCGAAAAAACTGCCGCTTCAACATGACTGAATGGTAAATATTAATGAGTCAAATAAAATATAATTATTAGAAGAATTTTTTAACAAGTAACAAAAACAAAATATTTTGTATTTTGAGAAAAATTTCCGAAGGAAAAATTGAAACGTCAAAATAACATACAATATAGACATATCATAAAAGTTCCATTAATAAATAAGGTCACTCCCTGTAAACTTGTAGTATGGAGTGTATCAACGAGGCGAAGAGGCCGAGCGCATTATGTATCTCTTTTCCTCCGAATGCGTTCCCGATTTTATGTTTCTAGCCACTGCTCCAGAATTTTCAAATTACCGATTATATATTGCTCATGACAAGTTTCCATATAAACTCCTATTATTGTATGTCATACCTTCTATTACTCTAATAGAAGGTATGACAAACAATGCTGATATTAAACAATATTTGAGAAACTCTTGCATTAGCTTACTTCAACAACGACAATGTAAGTACAAACGTAATTTTCATAGAAATCACCATTCTTTAAAAAAACAAAAGGATTTGCTTAAATCAATTAAACAAAAAATCGATAGAGTTTCTCTAGTACTCAGCAAGGCTGATAAGGGAAATTGTGTTGTAATCTTGGAACAAATTCAATACATAGAGAAAGTAGAATCTTTCCTTTTAGATAACAATTTTGTAGTTTTGGAAAAAAATCCACTTAACACCTTTATTAATAATACAAAAGCAATGGTTAAATTGTTTAATGATACTATTACTAAATATAACAACAGAAAGGTAACTGTATCTAATCCTATAACACCTAGGTTATATGGCCTTCCTTAAAAGCCATAAACACAATTGTCCCATAAGGTCTGTTATAAGTTTTTGTAACACTCCAGGTTCTATATTGTCAGAGTTTGTTTACAACACAATTCAGTCTATCACTAATTTTAAACCTAAGTTCTCCATTACAAATTCTTTAGATCTAATAGAACGTTAAAATAGAAGAGAGTTTTTATTTAGTTTCTTTTGATGTTTACAATTTGTTTACTTCTGTACCAAGAGATGAAACATTACCTTTAGTACACAACCTTCTAAACAACTGCAACATACCAGCAAAAGACAAAGATTCTGTCTTAACTATGTTTAAAATTCTGTCTTGATCAGGACTTCTTCCAATTTAATCAAAAAATATATAAACAACCAACAGGTTTAGCAACGGGATCTCCATTATCACCTTTTCTAGTTGATATTTTTTTAGACAGCTTAGAACAGAAATTTGTTAACAACAATAGCAAAATAGTTTTTTGGTGAAGATATGTTGATGATTGTATAGCTCTCATACAGGGAACCCAAGATGACGCTTTACATATTTTGGATGATCTTAATATCCTCCGTCTTAACATCTCTTTTACATTGAAACCAGAATCTGACAATAAGTTGAACTTCTTGGATATGACTATATCTCGTAATAAAGATTTTCTAGAGTACAATATTTACAGAAAACCTACCCAAACAGATCATGTTATACATACATGAAACATCTAACTATCTAACCCAACATAAAATGGCTGCTTTCAATAGTTATATTCATAGGTTACTCAAAGTTCCACTTTCTAATGATAACTTTAATTTAGAACTTAATACTCTCAAGCAAATTGCTTTCAATAATGGTTATGATTCCAACATTATTTATAAGCTTCTAAATAGAGCTAAACTCAAAATTGCAGAAAAGCTTGCATATTCATCACAATGTTTTCTTCAACCTAATGCTTCAAACAAGATCAGATATTTCTCCTTTACTTATATTAGCAACATTTCCAATAAAATATCTAAACTTTTTACTTCTACAATTGAAAACATCAAAATTTACTTCAAGTCACACAACACTTTAGGTTCCTTTTTAATCAACACCAAAGATAGGATAAACACACTTGACAAAAGTGGTATTTATAAATTAAAGTTTGATGATTGTGATGCCTCTTATGTAGGTAGAACCATTAGAAAGTTATCTACTAGAATTTCAGAACATTTGAAAACAAACTCTTCAAGTTTTTGTCAACACTTATTATCTAGTAAACACAATTTTAACATCAATACTGGTTCGTCAATTTTACATGACATTAGTAGAAAGAAAAACTATTTGGAGTTGGATTTATGGGAAGATTTGGAGATCACAAAGGAAACAAGTGGAAACTCTCATTGTCTTAATACTCAAATTAATTTAAATTGTACTAAATTTAAACCTATTTTAAAAAAATTATTGCAGCTTTACCTCGTAGTGGACCCAGCTCGGCTGTTTAGACTTCCTGCACTGAGTATACCCATTAATAATTTATTAATTTCATACTTTGTTCAACATTACTATTTTATTCTTCAACAATTTACAAAACTAGCTTGCTCAGGTTCAATTGATCTATAGTTAATATCTACAATTATTGATATACCATCTCCACAGTTGTATATTTCAACATCTCCCACTGTTGGTCAGTTGGTCTTGAGTAACGCTTTTACATATTAATTTTATAGTTCTCCCATTGTCTGGGGGTTTAACTGAACTACTTGACTTATACCCCATTTATACAGTGCTTCCAATTTTGGTTTTTTAATTTTAGTATTTTAATTTTATAGTCAGATTTCTTCTTTTCTACAGTATTGATAGTGCCTGCTAGATCCTTTTATTATAGGCAACCACACACTGTCTAATAGATTGTTTAGTCTATTTCGTGCATCCATACTTTACGTCCACTTCAATTGCTCTCAAACTAACCCCCTAATTATTATAGACAGGTTTAAGTGTGAGATCTGGATTATGCTTGTGTCAGTATCCTGATGCTTGTATACCAGTATCTTGTTTTGTATAAATACAAGAACCGTCAAATGGCACTGAGGTCTCAATCTGCCTACTCCTCAGTGTCAGGAATCATCCGTGAAGCTATCGAAATTGAAAAACGGCCTAACAGTTTAAATACGCGCGATGACGCTAAACGACTACCGGCAACATGGCGACCCCGGCTTCAGCGACCTCCCGCCCACACCGCTCAGACCACGTCAGCTCAGACCACGTCAGAGCATACCGTTCCCGCGCATACTGAGAGTATAAAAGAAGCCACACAGGGTAAGACCGGCTGTAACTCGACACTGAGGAGTAGGCAGATTGACACATAAGTGCTGTTTGACGGTTCTTGTATTTATACAGAACAAAATACGGGTACGTCACGAGTGAGGGGAGTAGGCAGATTGAGACCGCGAACTCGAACGGAACCGTATCACTCTTGATAATGGCTCCAAAATGGGTGTCGAGTTTTTAATTCTCAACGCGGTTCTTCCCGAGAACTTAGTAATTTTCATTCATCTGACCGCGGAAATTTATCCGAACATATATATATATATATATATATATATATATATATATATATATATATATATATATATATATATATATTATATATATTATATATATATATATTATATATATATATATATATTATATATATATATATATATATATATATATATATATATATATATATATATATATATATATATATATATATATATATATATATACGGGTGCACTAAACGAACATACACAATTTATAAATAGAAAATGATAGCAATTCTTGGTGATGCTAAATTACTGCAACATGAAAAGAGTTTAAAAGGATAGCGGGATGTATATATATATATATATATATATATATATATATATATATATATATATATATATATATATATATATATATATATATATACATCCCGCTATCCTTTTAAACTCTTTTCATGTTGCAGTAATTTAGCATCACCAAGAATTGCTATCATTTTCTATTTATAAATTGTGTATGTTCGTTTAGTGCACCTTTGTAGGCTTGGCACTGTTGTCGGTTTTTCAATATTCCGATTTTTTTTATATATTTAATTTTTTACGTCATACCTACGTTTTAACATCGAGCGGTAAAATCACTGTATTTTGCATCATTTTAGAGCCAATAGATGTTGCCGGTATTAATCCTTAAAATAATATTTTAGATACCTAAATATCGATCGCTTTGGGTCAAGTTCGAATAACGACATTGAAACTACCTGCTCACAAGTTGCAGTCTCAACGGGTTTTTTTCTTCGTTTAGATGTTATATTTATTCAACCTAGATATTTTTGCCCAGAGAATCGTGTAGGGGAATATTTTACATAAATTTCAATTTACAACCTGTTTAGTCGAAGCTATCGATGAATAGTTTGAGATAAATATTATGGTTTTATGAGATTAAGGCCTTAATTATTGGTTGTGATCGTGTAAATGTTTGAAATTTTGATTTACATTCCGGAAATCGTTCTCAAAAAACGTTTTTTTGTACAAAATGTGTATACACATGTTTACAGAATTTGTACAATAAACAAAGTTATTGTAAAATAATAGTGGAAATCAAAACGTTAAATATTAGTTAATTAAAAATTAAGTAATTTTCATCTCAATAACGACCAATAATTGTGGCTTAATCACATAAAAAAATAATATTTGACTTTGACCATGTCATAAGAAAGTAGTTCACGGAACCTCGCTAAATAGTTTAAAAAAATCTTATACAGAAATTTAAATTCTAAATAGTATGAGGGGTAGCTGACGAAAAATTCGTAAAGACGTACAGTTGATTTTGCTTTGTTTTTTTAAACAATCTTAAAAGACAAAAAAAAAAATTTTTTGCTTATAAAACGTGTTGTATACATTCTAAAGAAAAATAATTCAAATAAAAGTTGTAGACCATAAAAAGGTTTTTATGTAGAGAAATACCAAATTTAAATACATAAATAATTGATATAATTTCAAAAAACCGTAAACTCTAAGATATTATGTTTGTAGTAATTTATAAATGTTAATAACTTTGTTTTTTGCCTAACGACAGGTAATATAGCTACTTGAAATTATGGCAATTGATCAGTTATTAAAGTGTGCTAAATATCAAGCAGATCAAAAAATATTTTACAATTTATTCAATTTGTTTATGACAGAAAGCGATTATTTAGACAACCGTACTTGTCCAAACAGTATGACTCTACAAGTATTTTGTAACTTGAAATCGATTCTTTGCGCTTTCAGTTTTAGGGTATATTAAAAAAACTTTAACATATTATTAAATTTCTTAATAAAAACCAGTTTGAATATGGGTCTTTTTAGTCTTTAGACCACTTCACGTTTTTTTAGTTTCTTTGACAAGTGAGGATTGTCTATTTCCTTATTTCTTAATATGGGCTATGAGCAATTATCTAGTCAACACTATTATAGAAGTTACCCATACTTTTCCAGTAGTCATTCAGACGGTTCATCTTAATTGTCCCCATATGGAACATAAGTCCGAGAAAAGTGTTAAATTCTGTTTGTGTTGTCTCTTTCCAAAACGCAATCCTCGATTTTTCTGAACGACTTTGTGCAAATATTTTGTCAGAGCCAATCAGAGTCACTTCCACCATTCATTTAATCTACATCGTCCTCGCCAGATGCTTCTAACAATGATTGTAATTCAGCAGTAGTCAATTTACGTTTATGTTCACATCTAGCTTTTTTAGATGTCGAAGGCATATTATTTACATCCATCTTTTTATAAATACTATAACTCACTTTTACGGAGGTAATTAACAATAAAAACGTTCTACTAGAAACTATCAACTTACGACTTCCAATACTATAAGGCCACTTGAGGTACAATACGTTTTTACTCAATAATAGTTCCTGTATAAGTAAAATTGTTTTTTAATGTGCTTCATTGAAGCACACTAGACATATTCCAGTTTTGCCATCACATTCTTCAGAGTATGTCTTAACTTTTTTAACTTTTCTATCGTCCTTTCTACTAGTCATGCTTCTTCTTAAAATTTTGTTACATCTTGTACACTTTCTTCTCTTTGTATTATCTACATCGCTTTGCCTGAGATGGTATTTTTGGGTGTAACTGGTCGTGAGGGTTACAACATTTCTTTATTTGCAAATGCCTTCGCGAACTCCAGTCTGAACTCAAGGATAGGTTGTCGCTTTTTTTACGTTTTCTATTATTTAGCAACTAAGCATTGACTACTGCGGTATTAAATGCGGTATTAAATATTAATTCTACTGTCAACACTCTTTTTCACAAGTTATAATCGAGATTAGTTTGTGGTTTTAGTACTTGTGTATAATTTTTCTTTTCATTTGATTAAACCAAGATACAACTATTATGTTTAAATGTTGTAAGGATTAAAACTGGTCTTTTGTCGACCCATTTTATCACTTGTAAAATCAATAATGGGGTTAAGTTTCATCGTGAGTAACTGGTTGCAACTTTTTTAATCGAGATTTTGGTTTTACATGTTTTTATAGTAAAACATCTGCACATGAATAATTCGTTTCTTAAACAATGATTTTAATTCATCGACCAATATTCTAAAATAAGGTTTTATTACGTCGTCCGGAATATTATAAACTGGTTCTCTTTCTCAAAGCATTGGAAATATGGTTTACATTCTATATTTAGAAAAATCTTTTACTGCAACTCTTGTTAGACCTAAACTAAATTAATACACAAAACAAATTAATCTATTTTTTTTATAGAAATGCAGATTCCTGTCGGATTTTTATCAGTGCGGCATGAGTCACTGGTGTCTCGTATATCCGGACCTCTTATCGCATTAAAAACATAATTCTTAATTAGCAGTGCGGTACAAGATACATTTAGGTCGTATTATCTTAAAGCCGTAATAAGACCATAAGACCGTATGTTATAAATAAATATATTGCTATAAGAATTATCTTGAAATATGAAAAAAAAATACAATAAAAAAGTGCAATATTAAATGTTATTTAAAAAATAATAAGTCATTCACGGGCGTACAGTTAAAAACAAAAGTTTTCAGTGTTCTATTGCTTGATTATTATTATCTGTTATTCTGATGATGTTGACATTTTTTCCTGGTCTGATCTTCCTCAACTAACGTCATCTTTCTTAATTGGTGGGTTGTATTGTTCAGGTCTCTTTAAGTGTTTTTGTTGCTCTCCATAGTGAATGATCTTCTTTAGACAATGTACTAATGTAGTGTTCAAATCTGGCATTGCGTGCATCATGTAGCGCTGATCCTAATTGTCTGATTATCTATCTCTTGCTCTTCATTTTTCGACTATTAGTTGTATAATATAATTCGGAATGTTATTTGTGTTTTCTTGATTTGGAATTGTTAATCGTGTAGCTCCATATGAAATAGTAGAAGATGAAAACGGCAGCATATTCATCCATAAAAAAAGGAAACGCGATAAATATATCTGAAACAACTGTTTTATGTTATAAGAGATGAAATAGTCCGAAATTACCAAAACAGGTGAACAGGGTACTATAAAGTAGTAGAATTAGCTATGAAACAGATTTAATGGGGAAAAAGAAGTAAGCTTAGACCAAATACCAGCAGGAATTATTCAACTGAGGAAAAAAAGTAAATGGATAACAATATTCACTTCATTTACAGAAAAGGCGTTGACCTGCAAAAATTTTAAGAACTTCTTTAATAGCCTCCAGTCAACAATTTCCTAATCATGTTTAAAAAAACGTACGGAATGCACTGTATATACTAACCCAAGTCGTCAACATACTTGTTGTTGCAGTTATGTATTACGATCAACTTAAAGGTTATGCGCGACTCCCCTTAGGCATCCACATGCGGGAGAAAAAAGATTTGTCATACCGTTACATTATATCACATTTTAACGTTGAATATTTTATGGTCCCCTTTGGGTTATAAAACGAATGATCGACTTTTTCTCGCACAGATCCCTCCTATGTAACTTTACAAAGCTAGTCGTTTGCTAGGTATTAAAAAAGGGTCTATGGCCATCATATAATTTTACGCTAATATTTCACGTTCTGCGACGCATTCCACGTTTGACACACTGTCTTGTTTAGTTTTCTGTCATTCTATTTGTTAAATCCTATCTCATTCTCGTCACAGCGTCAAGGAGCAGTAAATGTGTGCACTGAACGGGAGGCATATGTCTAACAGTGAACGTTGGAGATTTTTCGAGTTTATCATATCTTCTTCTTTGAGTGCCTCTCCTATCGGAGATTGGATATCATTAGGGCGATTCTAATTTTATTTACTGCTGTTTTGAATAATTCGTTAGTGGTACAGCCAAACCACTATCTTAAATTTCTCATCCAGGACATTTTTCTACGGCCTGGATTTGTGCGTCCTTGGATTTTTCCTTGCATTATATTTTGTAGGAATGTGTACTTTTGTCCTCTCATCAGGAGGCCAAACTATTCAAGTTTTCTCTTTTTTATATTCAGTATAACTTCTGGATCGTTATTTATTCTGCGTATTACCTCTTCATTCGTAATTTTATCCACCCAACTTATTTTTAGTATACAGCGGTAGCACCACATCTCAAAGCTTTCAAGATTTTTAACATTCTTCTGTTTAAGAGTCCATGCCTCAACAACCGTAAAGCAAAGTACAGAATACATACTAAGTAGTTAACTAAAAGTGGACGTATGTCTATATAGTAATACACCATCGTATTATCTCCGTTAAAGCGTGTTGATGTATTTGATTTCTACGTCGTAGTATTCTATTGGTTAAATGGTACCATTTGAGGTACTGTACGTCACGATTGGACTAATAGGATCAAAGATACATAACTAAGGCCCTTTTGCCAGGCTACTCTATTTAATTTTTATATCTCATTGTATTCTATTTGTTAAATTCTATCATTTAAGGTACGAAACGTCATGATTGGACTAATAGGACCGCATATACATAACTAAGGCCCTTTTGACAAGCTGATGTATTTTATTTTTTTATCTTATTGTATTCGATTGGTTAAATCGTATTATTTGAGGTACTGTACGTCACGATTGGGCTACTAAAAACGAAGATACGTAACTAAGGCCCTTTTGACGTGATGCTGTATTTGATTTCTGTGTCATTATATTCTATTGGTTAAGTGCTATCATTTGAGGTATCGTACGTCACGATTGGACTAATAGGGCCGAAGATACATAACTAAGGCCATTTTGACATGCTACTCCATTTAATTTTTATACCTCATTGTATTTTATTTGTTAAATCCTTTCATTTGAAGTACAGCACGTCATGATTGGACTAATAGAACTAAAGATACACAACTAAGGCCCTTTTGACATTGTTCTGCATTTGACTTTTCTATCCCATTGTATTCTTTATGTTAAATCCTATCATTAGAGTTACTATACGTCATGATTGAACTAATAGGACCAAAGATACGTGACTAGGGCCCTTTGGACATGTTGCTGTATTTAATTTTTTTATTTCATTGTTTTCAATTGGTTAAATCCTGTCATTTGAGATACTGTACGTCACGATTGGACTTATAGAAACGAAGATATATAATTAAGGCCTTTTTGACATTTTGCTATATTTGATTTTTTTGTCTTATTGTATTTTATTGATTAAATCATATCATTTGAGGGAATGTAGGTCGCGACTGGATCAATTAGAGCGAAGATACAATAGGTAGTTGCAATATATCATAACCCGTTACTTTTAACCAAACATGATGCCAGAATGATTTGTGGATGAATATATATATATATATATATATATATATATATATATATATATATATATATATATATATATATATATATATATATATATATATATATATATATATATATTGTTATGATATGTAAAATCGAGAAAAATATTGGGTTGATTAAAATATTTCAAAGTTCAAAAACATTAAAATAATTCAGATAAGTAGGATAATAACCAACAAACATTTCGAAGAAGAAAAGTTATTAAATTCTTGGATTACCTGTACTAAACAAAATGTAAGCTATACATAAATTATTTCTTTGTTATACTTGAGTGACCCGCATAATTTGAAGTGAAATCCAAAGACAATTGAACCGGGTTTTCCAAATACATTAATGCAGTGATTAAAGACAATAGAAGGGATTTTAGAAAGAGGTTTTTGTTAGTTTTTAAGAATTATAGAAAAATATTATTTGTAAATAAGTTTTAGGAAATTTATAATTATAGGTAAAAATTTGTTTGTTATCGAAATGAAAAAATGGGGGAATTGTGACGAGTTTTGATTGGCGGAGATTGAAAAAGGTGGGATAGGTATGTAGGAGTGAGAGTTTGGCTAGATTTAGGAGAGAAAAAAGATAATCAGTTGGTTTTCCAAGTCTGTAAGACGAACAGTGATTGTTCTCTGGCGGTTCCCGAGAAGTAGCAAGCAGTAGTGTTGAATGTTAGTGAGTTTTTGTGGAGTTAGTGTATCTGACAGAAGCTGAAGCAGCAAAATATTGTAAGTCATATTTTTCTACTTATATTCCAAGAGTCACTGTTCAGGCCAACGAGAGATTCAGTTTATCGTAAAGAGAAGATATTCCAAGAGTCATTTTTCACTCGGGCCAACGAGAGATTCAGTTTATCGAGAGGAGAAAGGCTATCATAATTTGAATGATTTGGGCTTTTGAAGGAGATCATTAAGGACGATATACTTGCAACAATCTGTTGTAAGATTGCTGATTACATAGGGAGCGGTTGAGAGGAGATAATATAGTCTACAAGGAACAAGGATTTGGACCACTCATCATCAGAGAGAGATATTTTTGTTTTCTGCAGTTTTTTTTTCTCTTTTATTGATAACACAATTTTACACTTAATTTAGAAAGGATATAAATATTTTGATTAGGAGAGTTAGAATAGTTTGGGATTTTGAGATTTCAATTAATATTGTTTGTACCATTAATTTTGATTGTTCACGTACGTAGAACAAAATTTTGAGAATCATTATATGAGATTTGTTTATTGAAAACTTTTGAGTGTGAATTATTTCATTATTTTTATTTCAATATATAGTGTTAGATCATATGTGTTTTTTATTATTCCGGTATTCTTTGGACCTTACCTTTCACATGTAATAGCATAGATATTGAAGCACGAATTTAACCCTGAGATAAAAGAATTAAAAATTGTGATAGAGTCATAATCATATCATTTAAATAATTTTAATTAATCAAAAAATTAATTAGCTAATTATTGCTAGGCGCACCAAGACTTTAAATATCACAATAATATATATATTGCAATGATAGACTTTGGGATCCCACCTAAGTTAGTTAAGTTGTCCCAACTAACAATGCAAAACGTAAGCTCATGCGTTAGAATTGAAGGAGAAAACTCTACGTTCTTTGACATTAATAATGGACATAATAAAGACAGGGGGACGCGTTGGCGTGTCTCCTCTTTAATATTGCCTTGGAAAAAGCAATCAGACAATTAAATATTAGAATGAATGGAACTATTTTTAATAGATCGACGCAAATTCTCGCATTCGCTGACGATATAGTTATAGTGGGCAGAAGTATGAGAGACATGGTGCAGTGTTTTACAAGGCTTGCGGACGCAGCAAGTGAATTAGGACTTGTGGTAAACGAGGAAAAAACCAAATATATGTTGGTTTCTAAAAACCCTCGAAATATCCAACAAAGAATTCAAATTAACAACCATACCTTTGAGCAAGTCAAAGAATTTACATATCTTGGATCGCTAGTAAACGCAACAAACACGACAAGCGACGAAATAAAAAGACGCATAGCAATAGCAAACAGAACTGTTCACGGCCTCCAGAGACATTTAAAAAATAAAAATATAAAACGTGCACTAAAGCTTAATATATACAGGACCTTAATAAGACCAGTTTTGATATATGGGGCTGAAACGTGGATCTTATCTCAAAATGATAAAAGACTTCTTGGTATTTTTGAGAGAAAAATTCATAGAAAGATTTTTGGGGCCGTAAATGAAAATTTCGGGCTATGGCGTCGAAGATACAACTTTGAACTGTATCAGTTATACACCGATCCAGATATTGTGAAATTCGTTAAAGTGCAGAGACTTAGATGGGCTGGACACATTGCTAGGATGTCAGATCACGAATACACGAAGAGATTAACATTTTCAAAACCAGAGGGCACAAGAAGCAGAGGACGACCACGAATGAGATGGATTGATGATGTGGAAGAAGACCTACAGATTCTAGGGGTTAGAAGATGGAGGGAAGTTGCCAGGAATCGACAGGAGTGACGACTTCTTTGTGAGCAGGCCAAGATCCACAACGGATTGTCGAGCCACTTATGATATATATATATATATATATATATATATATATATATATATATATATATATATATATATATATATATATATTGATACGATTAGGGTTTATAGAAAATAATTTATAAGTTATATACTACATAATATTAGATATTTGGTTGTTTTAAATAAGTTATATACTAGAGAACTTTATAAAAATTATTTATGTGAGGGCATTTTAAGAAATTAGCATATAATAATTGTAAAAAGTTGTATTTTAGTAGTTATGATTTTGTAGATATTTTTAAGTGAGCCATGTGACTAGGCAACACACTATACCCTCCATTCCTAAGTGTCATTTTAAGAATTTTACGAATATAAGTGGGGTTATATTGTTTGAAATGTGTATTTTATTAAATTAGAGTGTTAGTTACTAATTTGAATGTTTATTCTGATCTGAAAAGCCTAAATGTCAACAAAATTATTAATAGAAAATAATGGAATTCTCTGGATCACCGGAGATGGCCATGTTTGCGAAATGGTTTGTTCCAGAAAATTCAGACATGTATTAAATAGAACATGATATCTTACGAGATGGTTCTAGAATATCCAAAAGATATAAATACCCGTGATTTGGATTCAAGATGGAAGTTTTTAGTCAGAAGTCAAGCAGTTTATTATGAAAGTTAGTAGATTAGTTAGTGAAGTCAATTGTTCACAGTTTTAGTAAGTCAGTCAAGCAGTTTAATAAGAAATATGAAAGTTAGTTGGAGATAGTCCAATTGTTTAATATAGTGAGTTAAATGAAGATTAAAAATTATGCATATATTTAATGCACATTTATAATTATACACAAATAATTATTGAAGATAAAAAAAGGTATATTGGAAGAAATTAAATTATATTATGGTTGGAGATTAGTATAAATCAACTTATAATAATTGGATATTGGTATATTGAAAAGAAGAATAAATATAAATGCTGTTTGCTGGTTTGGTTGGTGGTGTATAAATGCTGGTGAAGAAAACTATATTTTAAATTGGTAGAAGCTGATAATTGAAAAAAGTAATTTCAAAAAAAAACAAGGATAACTGAAGTACGAAGACATTCAGTGGTGATTAGAATCTATATAGTGGAAAACAGTTCATTTAGGCATTCAGTGAAAGAAAGGTACAAAATTTTGTTAATATAATTTAGTTAGTGTCATAACAATTTCAATTTTGAAGATAGTTTGTTTAAATTTTACATTGTCTATAGAATTTAATTAGTTTTATAAGAATATCAATTTAAAGATAGTTTATTTTATATTTACATTGGCTAAGTTAGATATATATGTGTGTTTCATAATAGTTATAATAAAGATAATTTAAAAAAGTACTTACAAGCTAATTCTTTGAGAACCGCGATAAAAACCCTATATTATAAAAAATACTCATTGCTCATCATTCAAACAAAAAAATACATCATAACAATTTGGCACCCAACGCGGTGGCTCTCTATTTAAAAGAATTAGTTTGGGAAGATAAGTGCTCTCATATAATTAAATTAATTATCAGTAGAAAGGAAAAATTATAGATTTTATTTTTAATTATATTTGAACAAGTAAAGTCTCAAAATGTCTCAAGGAAAGAAAGGTACAAGAAGCAAAAAGAATGAAGAATATGTGGAAGTAGAAACACAACCTATACAAGAGGAGAGTTTAGTTCAAGTTCCACAAGATACTGCAGAAATGAATCCAGAAAGAGAGGAAAATGTCAATATGGCAGCTTTGATGTCATTAATGATGCAGATGAACAAGACAATGGAAGAGAATTCAAAAGAAATCAAAGAAGACATGAAAAAAATGGAACAGAAAATGGAAGAGAATTCAAAAGAAATCAAAGAAGACATAAAAAAATTGGAAGAGAATTCAAAAGAAGTCAAAGAAGACATGAAAAAAATGGAACAGAAATTGGAAGAGAATTATAGAAAATTAGAAAAGAAAATAGAAGATAATAATAATAAAATTGTAAAACAAATGGATAAAAAACTTGAAGCTGCAGAGAAAAAAGTAGCAAATGAAATAAAAAGTATACGGAATGACTACAAGAAACGGATAGACAATGAGAGGACAGAAGTAAAGAGGATTATTCAAGATAATAAGATAGATATAGAACAGAAAATAGAGTTACAGAAATGTAACTTAGAAGTAAAAATTAACGAAGACAGGAGAAACACAGAAGAAAAATTAGACGATATACAACAAAATATCCAAATAAATTGTAATCAAATAAGAAATGTGGAACAGAGAATAGATGATATTTCACAAATGAGAGACATAGGGAGACCTTACTTAAATTTAACAAATGAGACTGGGATTAAATTCTCTGGTAATATAAAAAATTTGCATCCTAGAGTATACATAAATAGTTTAAAACATAAATTAAGATTTGTGAATAATATTAATGATATTAAAGATTATATTAGAGTGACATTAAATGACAATGCAGCAACTTGGTTTGCTAGTATTGAAAATGACTTAGATAATTTTCAAACATTTGAAAATAAATTTTTAAATTATTATTGGGGTGAATTAGAGCAAGCCAAGTTTAGAGAAATTCTATATTTTGGAAAGTATAATCAAAATTTAAAATCAAATATGGTAGATTATGCATTGAAACTGATAACAGTTGCAAAATATTTAGAACCACCACTTAGAGAGGATGAAACAGTCTTAAATGTATCTAGACATTTTGATGCTGATGTTGTGCAAACCGTAACTGTACAAAATATTCAAACAATAGATAGTTTTATTAATTTTATTCAAAGAATACAAAGAGGCAATATGACAAGTAATAATAACAACAGAAAAAACAATAATAACTTTCAATATAATAAAAATGATAATCAACAATATAGACAATCATATAATAATTATAGATATGGTAATAATTTACAAAATTTTAATAATAATAACAGTAATTATAATAAACAACATTTTAATAACAGTACTAATAATAATAGACAAGATTTTAACAATAGAAGAAATACAGAGCGACCTAACTATAACAGACAGGTAAATTGTGTTCGAAGGAATAGAAGCTGCGAAGACAGGGAACGAAGTACTACAAGGCAGGAAAATGTGAGTAGAAGTCATAGTAGGGAAGGACATAGGACATCAGATTCAAGTGGTCAGATACAATCTGACAATTCTAATAATCAAAATTTTGTGCAGTAAACTTTCTGAATTACAAGTTAGGCCATTGCTATTATGAAAAACCTTCTGAATTTATTTCTTTAGATGAAGAGAAAATTATTGAATCTATTAATTTAATTTATATAAATGCTTTGGCCAAAAATAAAATGATTAAGATTATGATAGATACTGGTTCAGAAAGTACTTTAGTCTCGGAGAATTTTATTTTTAATACATTAAAACTATCAGATATAATAAAGATTCCAAAAATTAAAATTATTGGTGCAAATAATAAGAAGTTGGGTGAAATTGATAAACTAGCCAATTTTAAAATTAATATTCTTAATAAAGAAATTAATATGCAAGGATTTATTGTCAAGGATTTATGTGTTGATATATTAATGGGAAATGATGAATTGGAAAAGAAGAAAGTAAAGATAGATTTTGAAGAAAGAATGGTAACTTTGGAAGGGCAAATAATTAAATTTATGCAGAAAGATGAGGTAGAAGAAGGAATAAGAGTTGATAGGATATTATTAAAAGAAAATAATGATGTTTATGAAGAAGAAATGTATTTTGATGATAGGGAAATGTCCCAAAAGAATGTAAAGAATAATTATTGTAGTGAATATTTAAGGAATGGAAATTTTAAGCAGATGGATGCCTACGAGGCGGAGTGCGTAAAATTGGAAGCAAGGAATAATGAGTACATAATGAAGAATAATTTTATTTGTAAAGAAGAAGATATGATAAAAGTTTTAAATTGCCCTGAAGAATATAAATCAATAGTCATTTCCATATTGCAGCAACACAAGGGACTTGTCAATAAAGAAAATAGAATTGCACAAATTATATCCATAGTATAAAAGTTAAAGAAGAAAAAGATTTTAAAACAAAATCATACCCAATACCATATAAATACAGAGAAGAAGTAAACAAAACAATTAATAATATGTTAGAAGATGGGATCATTGAGAAGGCAGACACACGTTTTATTAACCCCATAGTAGTAGTACGAAAAAGATCAGGTGAAATCAGGTTATGTTTGAATGCAAGGAATATTAACAAGATTACTGAAAAGCAATTTGAAGCACCAATGAGTATAGATGGAATATTAGGAAGAATTACAGGAATGTCATTTTTCACTAAAATCGATTTACAGCATAGTTTCTGGTTAATACCTCTAGAAAGAAAAAGTAGACAGTATACAGGATTTCAGATAGATGGAGTAGTATATCAATTCAAAGTAGTACCATTTGGACTTCAATCATCTTGCAGTGCTCTATGTAGATGTCTTCATGATATTTTGGATCAATATGAACATTTTGTAATTCACTACATTGATGATATATTAATTTTTTCTAAAACGGCTGAAGATCATGAGAAACACCTAAAAATTATAATAAATAGATTAGACAAAGTTGGACTAAAAATAAATCAAGAAAAATGTACATTTTTTCAAAAAGAAGTCATATATCTAGGTTATAAACTTAACACTAAGGGAATCGAAATGGATCCAGAACGGACACAAGTCATTCAGGAATATAAAACACCACACAATTTAAGAACTTTAAGAGGATTTATTGGAATAATTAATTATTATAAAAGGATGATACCAGATCTAAGTATAAAAGAAATTACATTACTTGAACTACTGAGAAAAGGTGTAAAATGGAGATGGGATCAGAGAAGAGAACTAGCATTCCAAGAGATTAAAAACATTTTTCTGTCAAATTTGAAAATATACTATCCTGACTACACACAGCCATTCATATTAAGAACAGATGCATCAATAGAGAGATTATCAGGGGTATTATTACAAATACATGATGGGGTCGAATACCCAATACAATTCATTTCAAGAATTACAAAGCCGCATGAAAAGGGTTACTCAGTTTCAGAATTAGAACTAGCAAGTATAATACACTGTGTCACAAAATTAAGATTTTATTTGTTGGGTAATGAATTTACAATAGAAACAGATCACCAAGCTTTAACGTCTATATTAAATAACAAATAAGGAAACAGAAAGTGGATTAGTGAATATAATCAGGATATGTTAGAACAAGTAATGCAGAAAGTGAATAACCGAATTAGGAGGAAAGCTGAAAAATATATCAGAAGACAAAATCGAAATATAAAAAAACCAATCACATTTAAAAAAGGAGACCTAGTGTTAATTCGTTCACTTAGAAAAAGTAATGTTAAAGAAAACCGTTGTAAGAAATTACAACCAATGTTTGAAGGTCCATATACAATTGAAAATCAGAATGGACTAAATAGTTATGTGTTAATAGATGCAGAGAACAGACTAAGAGGCATATTTCATATCAACGACATTTTTCAATATCATGAAGAGATTGAATAATGATTTCTATACCTTTAACACAAATATGATAACACTAATAACTTACTGATAGATCCATTTCATAGATAGATGGTAGATTTCTTTGTTGTGAATAAATTTGACATCATACTTGTTGAATTTTGTACATATGGAAATTGTTTGGTACCCTAAAAATCATAATTTGGGGTTAGATACTATAATTGCTATAAAAATGTCTTTCTAATATAATAAAGTGGAAAAACTTACCAATTTATATTGATGAAGTTATTTTGAATGGAAATAATTCCTAGATTTTGTCTATAAATAAACAGAACACCATATCTATTATATTTTTAATTAAGGTTATATTTTATTCTCTGATATCGCATCCATTGCTCCATTTGACATGACAGTTTGACCATAGAATAGCCGAACTGTGCTCCGTTGTTCTCTGTTTTGACATAGACAGCGAACAGGGATGTATTTAACACATTTAAAAAAAAAATTGATTTATTAAATTTAATAAGGTATGAGAAAATTGATATTTTTAAAAATAATAAGTAAATTATTTATTTTAAATATTATTTTGGGGTATTGATACGATTAGGGTTTATAGAAAATAATTTATAAGTTATATACTACATAATATTAGATATTTGGTTGTTTTAAATAAGTTATATACTAGAGAACTTTATAAAAATTATTTATGTGAGGGCATTTTAAGAAATTAGCATATAATAATTGTAAAAAGTTGTATTTTAGTAGTTATGATTTTGTAGATATTTTTAAGTGAGCCATGTGACTAGGCAACACACTATACCCTCCATTCCTAAGTGTCATTTTAAGAATTTTACGAATATAAGTGGGGTTATATTGTTTGAAATGTGTATTTTATTAAATTAGAGTGTTAGTTACTAATTTGAATGTTTATTCTGATCTGAAAAGCCTAAATGTCAACAAAATTATTAATAGAAAATAATGGAATTCTCTGGATCACCGGAGATGGCCATGTTTGCGAAATGGTTTGTTCCAGAAAATTCAGACATGTATTAAATAGAACATGATATCTTACGAGATGGTTCTAGAATATCCAAAAGATATAAATACCCGTGATTTGGATTCAAGATGGAAGTTTTTAGTCAGAAGTCAAGCAGTTTATTATGAAAGTTAGTAGATTAGTTAGTGAAGTCAATTGTTCACAGTTTTAGTAAGTCAGTCAAGCAGTTTAATAAGAAATATGAAAGTTAGTTGGAGATAGTCCAATTGTTTAATATAGTGAGTTAAATGAAGATTAAAAATTATGCATATATTTAATGCACATTTATAATTATACACAAATAATTATTGAAGATAAAAAAAGGTATATTGGAAGAAATTAAATTATATTATGGTTGGAGATTAGTATAAATCAACTTATAATAATTGGATATTGGTATATTGAAAAGAAGAATAAATATAAATGCTGTTTGCTGGTTTGGTTGGTGGTGTATAAATGCTGGTGAAGAAAACTATATCTTAAATTGGTAGAAGCTGATAATTGGAAAAAGTAATTTCAAAAAAAAACAAGGATAACTGAAGTACGAAGACATTCAGTGGTGATTAGAATCTATATAGTGGAAAACAGTTCATTTAGGCATTCAGTGAAAGAAAGGTACAAAATTTTGTTAATATAATTTAGTTAGTGTCATAACAATTTCAATTTTGAAGATAGTTTGTTTAAATTTTACATTGTCTATAGAATTTAATTAGTTTTATAAGAATATCAATTTAAAGATAGTTTATTTTAAATTTACATTGGCTAAGTTAGATATATATGTGTGTTTCATAATAGTTATAATAAAGATAATTTAAAAAAGTACTTACAAGCTAATTCTTTGAGAACCGCGATAAAAACCCTATATTATAAAAAATACTCATTGCTCATCATTCAAACAAAAAACACATCATAACAATATATATATATATATATATATATATATATATATATATATATATATATATATATTCTTAAATTTACTATTTCGTTGTGGGTAATATTATATTCAACAGCGATGCCAAATTTCTGATGCTAAAATGATTGATAATGAAAGTGGGATATACATTTTCATGTATATAATGGCAGCGAGTAAACGGTAAAACCCTGAACTAAATATATATAATATTTTCACTGTACCATCATTTTAGACTCAAACATTTTCTGGAATAAACTTATATAACTCAGTAAGGGATAAAAAGAGAAAGCGGATATTTTAAAATACCAACACGGTATCAAAACTCTAATCAATGAGATGGTTAAAATTCTTGTATAAAGTACGGGAAACAGTTATTAAGGTCTTGTAAAGTAGCGTCGATATACAGATGCTACTTTGCAAGACGATGCTAAATTGATGGTAAAAGCATAATGTATCGATGCGAAAATGATAGTAGGATATATATATATATATATATATATATATAATATATATATATAATATATATATATATTATATATATATATATATATATATATATATATATATATATATATATATATATTATATATATATATGTATATATATATATATATATATATATATATATATATATATATATATATATATATATATATATATATATATATATATATATCTACGGCATAAAGTGGACTCCGCCCATGTTAAAATTCAGGTTCAATTGAGCTCCGTGGTCAAGTGGATACCGATATACGGAGCTCACTTGACCATTCCATAATATTGGTTTTGTCGATTCATCAACATGTATAGTTTAATAATTTATAAAAATTTTTTGGAGCCCGTAAATACCCCTGTATCATAAATGTATATCGTTTAGTTCACGTGTATATATTATAGGGGTCGTACAGATCTTCTTCAATGTATATTTGAACCATACGTTTATCGGTTTAAGTAAGCTCTGAGAGTTTGGCAACTGTGTGATTATACCGTATATTTTCAACACATACCCTGAACGGTTCATATGGGCTCCTTATTTTTATCTACTGTTCGTAGACAGTGCAATCTAATACGCATTACACTGAGTAATAGAGGATATCTTTTTACCTGGTATAACTACGTACTAAAAGGTAACTGGTTCTTTAAAAACAGGTATATATATACAAAAGGATTTGGGCTTATTATTTAACGGAATATTCGCTTGCATAGGAAATTTTATTTTTCTGCATTTTTAAAAATGTTGTTCTTTTATTTAATATAATTTTATTAGTTCAATGCCGAACTCGATGTTTTTTTTTTTAATTACAGAAATTTCCTAATATATTTTGTTTACGTGAGTATGTCTATGTACGTTTTATGTAAGCATCCGATTAATAAAAAGTAATTTTATTTTATCCAGTCTTCTGCGATATCTTGTATAAAGCTTTTTTATTACCTATTTTAGTTCTGGTCTTATTTGTGTACTACATATGATATCTCGATAAAAGGTTATCTCAAAATAAATATGGTTAAGAGCTACAATAGATATTTTTGTATTAAAATTGGTAGTAGTGTGCACAAAAAGAAAGAATAGTTAATTTGTCTAAAGTGGTATATTCGGCAGCAGATGCATATAGTGCAAGCGTCTATGTTTTAAGGGCGGAAGGATGTGCACCTCATTTTTAGCTAACAAGCTTGCGAACAATATTATTTCTGGTCCTCAATTTACCTTTTAGTTTTAAAGAATAATCTGTGACTGACCCCGTGCGATACAAACTATTTTCAAGGAATTTATACGGGAGTCTACGTTCAACAATTTCATGACATTACTGGATGTTCAGTTTTGTGAAAGCGTCTATGTTAGGGAAATTGAAGGAGCACACACGAGCTTTTCAGGGGTTTTGGCTGAAAATTGATTCATAGTTTATTTTTATTGTGCAATAATAGGTGTATCGTCTATATAATAGAAGTCCTAGTATCTACCGGTTTGGATCGTTCGTTTGTGTAAATGTTATACAGTGTAGGTGTCTTTATGCTACCCCAAGCGAGACCGTTCTTCATCTGCTATTCTTACCATTGAGTGATACAAAAAATATTCTCTTGTGTAGGCATACGCAGACAATATAAGTGAGTTTGTTATCTAAGGGGATACCATATAGTTTTTGAAAAAATATTCTGTAAGTTAAGGTGTCGTAAGCGGCATTTAGATTGAAAAATACCACCACTGATACCCGATATTTTTCGTACCCATCTTTGATTTAGTATTTGTGATGTACATCACTTTGAATAGCTGACAAAATAAAGATATTGGCCGATAGTTTTTGTGGTCGTTGGAGTTTTTGCCAGGTTTAAGCAAGGTAACAACTTTGGCTGGTCTTTAGACTTTGGGTATCTCCTAATTTGAATACAGTTGTTCATCATCTGGATAAGCCATTGTAGTGTTTTTGGTCCAGATTTCGTAATAAGCTTTGTGCTCAGATCCTCAATGTCGGTATTTGTATTATACTTATTAGTACTTCAATCTTCCTAAAGGCTCGTTTTTTAAACCCCATAAGTAATGCGTAATCTTTTACTTTTTATTAAAAATTTAAATTTTACATGCCGTGTATTACTTTTTGAAGATATGTCAAATCAGATTTGTATAGTAATAATTTTAGGTTCTAAAGAGCCTCTTTGTGGAAAATAAATAAGTTTGTGATATCTGTCACAACTCATATATATATATATATATATATATATATATATATATATATATATATATATAGATAATAAAAAAATAAATAGTTAAAATAAGTGTAAACAATCTTAACTACATACATCGTCGCCACTGTTCAGGTGATGGGTTTATCACAGATATCAAAGGTTACATTTTAATTTAATGTTCTATTTACGTATCTTCAATATTAAAAAAGTATAAAAATACATGTTTATGCTTTTATTTTTTTTAATCTATTCTATTTTCTTTCTAGAGTTCCGTCTTTTTTGAACGACCTGTGTTCTTTTTTCAATTGGGCACTTGTCCAAAGCTATGACAAATACTCCTCTGCTATTTTACATTAATATGACATTCATTATTTTCTCTAAACACTCTGTCCTCTGCTATTCTACATTAATATGACTAATTTATTTTATCTTTCTTGCAACTATTTTAATGTTTATCCTGTGTATCTTCTTCTTCTTCTACTTTTTCTTTTTATATAGACATAACTCTGTCTGTTTTTCAATGTGCCTCCAGTAAGTTGCCTTTCCATCGTTTTCGTGGTCGTCCTACTGATCGTCTTCCTATGGGTTAACCGTCTCTTGCCGTCTTTATTGTTTTATTTGTTGTCATTCGGCATATACGATCGTTTCATTCTACTCTTCTATTTCTTAACCAGTTCTTGATGTTCCTCACCTTGCATCTACGTCGTATATCTGTACTTCTAGCTCTATCCCATAGTGTCTTACCATCAATTTTTCCAAGTGTTTTCATCTCTGCTGTGTCATATCCTTTTTGTCCTCTCTGTGTCAGATCTTGTTTCTGCCGCGTATGTCATTATTCGTCTGATGACTGTTTTGTAAATTCTGCTTTTCGTTTCTTTTCCGATATTTTTAGTTTCTCATAATGTTTCATTTAGGCAGCCTGTGGCTCTGTTTGCTCTATTCACTGGGTCTTGCACTTTAGTTTCGAGCTTTCCGTAGCTAGATAATGTGATGCCTAGATATTTAAGTCCTAACACTTGTTCTATTATAATGACCTTTCAGCTCCAATTAACATCTTAGTAAATTTGCTGTTGTAACCATGCATTTTGTCTCTTTTGGGGAAATTAACATGTTAAATTTTCTGGCGGTTATATGAAATTGGTGCAGCATACGTTGTAAATCATTTTCACTTTGAAAGAGTAGTATTGCGTCATCTGTACAGCAGATTATTTTTAGTTCTTATTTTTTATTATTTCATCCATAATCAGGTAGAATAATAGAGGACTCAGGTAATATCCCTGTTTTATTCCATTGTCATCTTCAATAGGGTCGGTTAGTTCTTCTTGTACTTTTACTTTTATTGTGTTGTTTTGGTATATATTTTCGATCGTTTTGATTTTTCCTAGAGGTATCTCTCTTGCGTACAATAAGGGTATAACGTTTTTTTAATTTGTGTATCTTCTGTATATTATTATTTCTTTTGTGTATTAAAAATTAAATTTTGGTTATTATTGCTTAATATTCTCTTAACGTGTTTATTAATTGTCTTGTTATATGTGTATCAAGATATGTGTGTCATAATAGATTGTAATGCATATTTCATTTAATGTAATTAAAGTGCTCTTTGCGTTTGCCAATTACTTTCTCACTTCCTCAGCGATAGGTCTTTTTTTCCTCATCAATAACCGTATCCTCGCTCGATACAGCTATTTTAACACTCTATAGCCCCGTGTGTACTCAAGGCAACAAAAGAGTTTTTGATGCAGAAAACTTTTTTAAAACAATTTCCGACTCTAGTATGCCCTCTGTTAATTTCAGGCAACATTTGGTTATACATTTTAATACACTTTGTGAACCTATGATGAAACCTATATGGAAATGTTTAACAATATGTCAAATGGACATGACTGCCTTATTAGTTTGTATTTTCGATCGTGATTTATTGTTATAAATTGTGTACAATTTATATAAAAATACATACAGGGGCATTATATCAGCATTTAGATATTGATTACCGTTGACATTTGTTTATTTTATTGTGTTGTTTCAGTACTGTGATAAAAAACAGGTATGTTGCTTTGAATCCACGCTGGACCATATTATTTTAAATTATTTCTTTAGGATGGATACAAAAACGTTCTACGGGAAAAGCAGTAAATATCGGAGGAATACAAAGACTCTGACTTTGATAGTGATAATAAGAAAGTGATAATGAATTTTCCAGGTACTCAGATATCAATCGATCCAGGATCAAATAAAATGGAAAATGAAGACGATTTGTACGAAGCAAATTTAGACCAGGATACCAATTTAAATTTAGACCAAGATGAAGATGAGGGCGATACCGATAAAACAGAAAAACAGACTGAACAAAATGTGCCCAAAAGGTCAAAAATGATCGTAAAAAACATTCAGTGGAAGAGTGGTTCCCGAACAGTATTTCCAATTCCGAATGGAAAGGTAATTTACCAACATGCAAATTATTAGAACCGGAATCCCCTCTACATTATTTTAAAAATATGATATCTACCAATATGCTGGAAAACATAATAGAACAAAGTAATTTGTATGCACTGCAAAAGAATATAAATAAACCATTGAATATGACACTAGCAGAATTAAACCAATTTATTGGATCTGTTCTACTGATGTCAATATATGGCATGCCAAGGACAAGATCATTTTGGCAGAAGGAAACACGTGTTGCTCAAATAGTCGATACTATATCTAGGAATCGCTGGGAAGAAATAAAAACTAAAATGCATTTCAATAATAACGAAAATATGGTCAACAATAATGATAAGTTATACAAAATTAGACCGTTCATCAACGGTTTATTTTAAAATTTTCAAAGTATTCCAATTAGTGAAAAATTGTGTATTGATGAACAAATGATACCATTCAAAGAGGCACATTCTTTAAAAAAATATATGAAGAACAAACCCAAAAAATGGGGATACAAGGCATTTGTTTTGTGTGATAGCAATAGTATTGTTTATAACTGGGAATTATATACAGGAACTGTTAAACATCCTCTTCATTTACCTAATGTAGACACCAGCGGTAATGTAGTAATAAGAATGTGTGAGATAGTCAAACCAAACAAATACTATAAAGTATATTTTGACAACTGATTCAATAGCATTCAGTTGCAGATTGAAATGGAAAAACGTGGACTGCAATGTTTGGGAACTGTTCTTCCAAACATATTGCCTTGTTGCCATTTTTCTGATGACAAGAATATGAAGAAACAGGGCAGAGGTACTGTAGAAGAAAAGCACGCTACAGTAGATGGCATAAGACAAACAGCATTAAAGTGGTACGATAATAAACCGGTTCATTTGCTTAGTACATTTGTTGGTTCTGAGCCTACTTCGTTAGTCAAGAGGTGGGATAAGAAACAAAATCAAGAATTATTGTATGCTGTCCAAATTCAGTGCAATTTTATAATACATTTATTGGAGGTGTCGATCTTATGGATTCACTAATTGCTTTTTATCGAACAGACATAAGATCTAAAAAGTGGTATCTAAAAATATTTTTTCACCTTCTGGATTTAGCTGTTATTAACAGCTGGTTGTTGCATCGTCGTGATTGCGATTACTTTGAAATTAAAAAGAAAAACCAGTTGCCTTTGTTACAGTTTAAGTCCCACTTATGTAGCGTACTGTTAGTAAGAACTGACCAGATCAAAAACAAAGGACGTCCCAGGCTCAGTGAAATTGAGAACGAAATTGTAAAAAAACAGAGGAGAGGATCTACTGCTATTGTACTACCAAAGGAAGTTAGGCTTGACCAAAGGCCAGTAATTTCTGAAAAAAAGGGAAGATGCAAAAAACCAGGATGCTGTAATACTTCTAAAGTAATGTGCAATTAATGTAAAGTTGCTTTATGATTTACATCTACAAATATTTGTTTTTTTGAATGGCATAATAAATAAGTATATAACTTGTTTCGTTAGTTTTTGCTAAACACTCCCAAAACTCTTCCCAAACGAAATTTAAAAAATCTAAAAAAATTACTAGTTGTTGTAAATGGATATTTGAGCACATATACAAATTAAAACATTTTATAAACAAATAAGTTTACAAAAACGTCGGGCAATAGAGGGCTAAGATATTTATATTTCACTATATGCTCTATGAGTTGGTTTTCAATTCAAATTTGCACCTATGACGAAATTTATAATATCTAAGATCTGGTACTTTCATATGAAACTGGAATAAAACACTTGTTAGATAATATTTATTTGTTTTGAGTACATTTTTTTTAAAACCTAGTATATAAAAAATAAAATTTTTGTCTGTCAACAAATTTCTATATAAAAGTACGAGGCACTATTATTCTCATGCTGTGAGCTTTGCTGCTCTGTTACTTTTATAACGCTTAAGCTATTTTTAATTTATTGTAAATATTTTTGAGGTGTGTTTCCTTAAATGATCATTTTTAAGGTTAGTACGTTTGATTAAATGAAATTGACATTAATTTGATAGTTTCCATTTTACAGTGTTGATGGTATATGACTAGCATCTGTTGGTACTATAATATATCAATTTCAACATGTGGATGTGAGAGCACTCTCTTGTTAGTAATTTCAGTGTAAATTTTGACGAAACCAGAAATATCCCATAATATTCTTTCCGTGTGATCTTAGTATTTCCGTTGATTAAATAGTATAGGGTATCCAATATTTCAATCATCGGTATGTCAAAGTGATTTTTATGAATTTTTATATATATTTGCAAAATGAAAAAGAAAGTTCAGTACAGGCAGTTAAACAGCTGATCTGTCAATTTAGAAGTAAGAGCAAGTACCAACTTGCTGAAAAGTATACCCATACACAAAAGGAATAATAAAATGTACTGCACAAACTATAGCGCTATAAGCTATATTTCTATTAATAATTAGGATATCCAGTATTTTTTCTAATACACCTGGAACGATTGAGTAAATAGGTGAACTATAAAGTAGGTGAATATTAGTGTGGAATTAGAAAAACTTAATAAATCGTTGATCAATTATTCACTATTAGGCAGTTAATGAGAAATGTTGGGAATACAAAAAAAAAACATTAAACTAGTTATTTATAGATTTTAATTGTTCTGGCTAATTGGCTTAGTTCCAGTGCCATAAAACAAAACACACACACACACACACACATAGATTTTAAACAAACACTGATATAATCATAAGAATAAAACTATGAAATACCATTACAGAAAAGAAAACTGTCGACTTATTTTCAAATGTACATTGATTTCAAACAGGAAGATTCCATTCCAAACTCTATTTAAAAAGTAAAATCAATAAACAGATAATTATATACATAAAGATTATACAAATCGCAAATATTGGAAAACCTAAATATGCGTGGTCAAAATATTAAAAATCAAAGTGCTTTAAAAAGTGAATGAACTCGCCTAACAGCTGTTTTGAAACCAATATATTATGAAACGAATTGGGGATATTATATTACACAAACTAAACCGCTTGTCTACAAAAAAATCTAGAAAATATGACACGACAGGAAAGACTAATGACTTTATAGCTAATTGCCACATAAATATCAATGTAAAGCAAAAATACTTATTTAGATAAACGTATAATGTTTCACTAAACGGTAACGAAAAATGTTACAAATAAAGGTTAAAACATGCTTTTCAATTCGCGGTAAAAGATTTAATAAAGTTCAGCACACAGTATAAATTCATAACAACATTCATATACCAGTAAACGGTACTCGATACAGCAGCAAAGTAATTTTGGCAACAAATATGTAGGTTGTACTTTACCCCATTGGAATCATAGTACCCGCTATGGAAAATGGTGTCTTCTTTGACATCCAGCAACCACAAATGTGAAATTAGGAAAGATTAATGTGAAATTAGGAAAATTCAATGAACCGTTGATTAAATATTCACTATTATATACTTAATGAAAAATGTTGGGAATAAAAAAAAAAACATTAAGCTAGTTATTTATAGATTTTCAACAAACATATGATATAGTTATAAGATTGTAACTTAAATGCTATGGAAGAACTAGGCATACATAAGAAAAGTAACTGCCAACTTACTTTCAAATGTCCAGTGACCTCAAACAGGAAGATGCCCTGTCTCCAATCGCGTTTACCATCGTTTTGGAGAGCATCTCCCGGAAAGCAAATACAGAAAATCTCACAGTTTAATAATTAAGGTCCTCATATTATACGGACCTTCGACGATGAGTTTATTACAGTAGCGAAAATAATTATTGGTAAGCAAAAAACATTAATACATTAAATAGAAAAAAGCGCAAAAAAGGGTCCTCCAAATCAACGATAATAAAAAAATATATGGCTATCACTTTGAAATGTTTCATCGGTCTAAATGTTTGGAATTTAAAAGCACTTTTAACAAAAACACTACAAAAGAGAATAACAACAGAATACAAGCTGGCAATTGCTACGTTTTAAGCAAAAAAATTAAATCCAAAAATACATCCCGCAGTAAGAAAAATAAGAATCTACGTACGTAAGTAAAACACAAACAATGAAAAAATAAAATAAGAGCCGATTGAGCGTCGTAGAAAGAAATATATAATTATGTTATGAATAAGATCACAAATCAAGACAAAGTGCAAAACAATAACTTAAGCGTTGAGATTTAATTTCTTGTACGACGGTGCAATTTTTATATACCTGTTTGACCTTAGCATTAGTTCCCGGTCGTAAAACATTTCTGAGGGCTTTTCTAGCAATCCTGATCTCAGTAATACCTGAGTTTTACTTACATTATTTTATATATCCTCATTTTAGTAGTTCGCATTACACTTCTGGATTTAAAAGTGTTATGAGGTGATACATATATTAGTTTGCTACCTGAATTTTCCCTTTTATCTCTTATGTGACAACGTTCTCTGCGATATCTAAAACGCCCCAATTTTTCAAAATTTTATGGGTCTATTGTTACGTTATATGCTCTATTCTACATCATCTCTTTTGTCTGTTAATAAATATTTATTTGGTTTTATCGTTACTATGATACCGTTTTTTTTGCTGGTAATAGCATTATTCTATAGTAATCTAATATTTAATCTATGGATTAAATTCGGATAGCGAATAGTGATATTCTTTACTTTCTCGGAGAAATTATAGTGTAACACACAAAAACCGTATTAAATTGCTAAAAACTTCCTTGCATATTCTATTTATTTATGAGGAGCAGCAGCAATATCAGTACCTACCATAATAATGCATATAGTCCTGGACTGGCTAATCGTTGGATAATAGGAAACATGGATGTAGCAGTTTTAATGGTTTGGTGACTGCTTACTGAAATCGGGGAGCAGAGATATCAGTACCAAGTTAATGACTATAGGAGTTGCGGATACATTTTCTGATAATTTAGTTCCTCCCTTTTTTTTAAATATACTATAGAAGGCTCAAGTACAGGTCTCATGTAATTGTGGAAGATGCATAAGGTATTTAGACATCGTTTTTTGTAAATTGAATGTTTTAGATTTTCAGATGTATAAATTTAACGTGAATTAATTTGGACTCATTTAGTTTAGGCTCTAATAGGTATACTATTTGTAGGTTAAACTCCCATGCTATACTTTAGTAAAGGCCTAAGCAATGTCAAAAAAGACTAGCACAATTTTTTTTTTCTAAAACGTATTTCTCAACAAGTTTCTCACTTAGTTATATCGATAATTCTGTATATTCAATTAATCATGGGATACTTTTTATCTCTGAATAAAAATTATCGGTTTGGAATCAGCTCCTTTTTTTATTATTGGTTTCATTAACTTATATAAATAAATACAACCTGATTTAAAGTAAAGCTGAAGTTGGTTTTTAAATGCACACTTTAATACTCTGTTTTTGTTAGCCTTATTTTTAGACGTTTTGCTCAAGCGCCCATCTCCATTGTCTCAATCATTAATTCAATTATCTCAATCATTAATTCAATTATCTCTCCTTATCTCTTACTAACACCACATCGTTAGCATACATCAGGCACCAAGGGATATCTCCTTGACATGTTTTCGTTAATTTTTCCAACACTAATTAGAAGAGATAAGGGATTAGCACTGACCCCTGATGCAATACTATTTTCAAATAAAATTTATCAGTCTTACCCTCACTTGTTCTAACATTAGTTTTCCATTACTTGCCTTATGATAAAAATTGCATCCGTTGTTGATTTGCCTTGCATGAATTTAAACTGAATATTTCTGTTTCTTCCTGTATCCTACTATCAATTATTCTCTCCCATAGTTTCATGGTGTGACAGAGTAGTTTTAGGGCTCTATAGTTTGTACAGAGTTTACCATCTACTTTGTTTTTCTATACAGGTACTAAAATGCTACTTCTCCATTCATCCGGTATTCGCCTTACTTTTAAAATTCTATTAAATAGTCCTGTTAGCCAACTTGTTCCTGATTTTCCTAATGCTGATCATATATATCCAGGGATGCCATCAGGACCTATGCCTTTTCTTTTTTCATCTTATGTAGCTCTTGAATTACTTCCGCGGTCGTCATTTTCGGCACCATTGCTATTACTGTCTCTGTTGCCTCTATAGATGCTTTCTCAAACTCTTCTTTTAATTGATCGTTAAAGAACTCCTTCCAGCGATTTTTTACATCCTTTCCTTGTATAAATAGTTTAATGTATTTATCTCGTATACATTTAATCTGATTAAAATCTTTGGTTTTCTTTGCTCCACTTTTAGCAATTTTGTATATGTTTTTTTCTTAGTACTCAGTTCATTGTACAGCTTTTCATACGTTGCTACCATAGATTGTGCTACCGCTACTTTTGCTTCCTCTTTATCTATTTGATACTTTTGATAATCTTAGTCTGATATTTTTTCTTGTCCCTCTTTATATAATCTTCTCTTGTCTTTTATATTGTCTTAAACATTGTCTGACTATCTATATTTACCAATTTTTAAGTCAATTTCCTGAGATGTTTTTAAGTATTTTAGTTACACTCTCTTTAATAATTTTTGACACATTTCTCCAAATTTCATTATGACCTTTTTCCATATTCCAACACATTCTTTTTTTATTTCTGTTCTAAATTAAACTACTTTGTCGCTTGTTAACGTCAATTAATTGTTTTTGTGACTCTCCTCGATATTTTGGTTTTATTTCATATTTTACTTGTATATCTAGTACCAGCACTTTATGCTGTTGGCTTACAAGATAGAGTTTCACTAATTATTACTTTAGAGTCTTTACATAAGGGATTGGCTTACGATCCATATTTGGAATTGATTTTGTCTGCTTTTGAATTGGATAAGCTGGCTTTCTCTTTTCTAAAAGCATGTACTAACAGTGTACTAGTTATGGCCACTGTAAGTACATGCTACTGCTAATGCCAGCATATTATCTGCCATATTATTTGCTGCCAATAGCATTCTTCTATAGCATTCTAATATTTCATCTATAGATTAAATCCGTATAGCAAATAGATATTTTTCACTTTCTCGGAGAAATAATATTCTAACATACAAAATCCTTTTAAATTGCCAAAACCTTCCTTGCATATTTTATTCACTTAAAAGGGACAGCAGCAATATCAGTACCATAATAAGGAGTATAGTCCTGGACTGGCTAATCGTTGAATAATAGGAAGCATGAGTGTAGCAGTTTTAATGTTTTCGGGACTGCTACCTGGTATCGGGGAGCAGTGATATCAGTACCAAGTTATTGCATATATGAATTGTTGCTTGAACTTTATTATTACTAAACAGCCTTATATAAACAGCACTATATTCTATAACACAATTAATTACTATTTAACTGGGAATAAGCCACAATTAAAGGTTAAAATACGTTTATTGACGTTTCAATTTCCACTTCGGAAATCGTTCTCAAAATACAAACATTTTGAGGTTTGTATTTTGAGAACGATTTCCGAAGTGGAAATTGAAACGTCAATAAACGTATTTTAACCTTTAATTGTGGCTTATTCCCAGTTAAATAGTAATTAATTTAAAATGCCACAAGAAAATAGCTTCAGAACAATCTATATCACAAGAAACACTGTGTTATAAAACAGTCGAATAATATACAGATTTCCAATTCAAATATTCAAAAAATTAAAGAACAGCTTACTAAAATAGAAATCGCCTATTTAAAATGCAATCCATTAATGGCTCAAGGTACCAAGCACTTCTAGCATATGGTAATGATATTGATCTCATAAGAAACTCTCTCCCATCTGCGACATCTTCAAAAAAGTGAAGAGAACACGAAAAATGTTTTACTTAAAACCAACAAAATGAAAAATAAATACAAGCGAATCAACAAAATACAGCAATTCAATCTAGATCGTGAATAAAACAAGTGATGTTTTTATCTAAGGGGACGTCATAGAATTTTTGGAGAAATGTTCTCTAATTTATTATGTCGTAAGCGGCATTTAGATTGACAAATACTACCCCTAATACCTGATATCTTTCGTACCCGTTGTTGATTTTTGCAACAACGGGTACGTTATTACATACTTTATAAGTATTACGAATAAAAATAAATTAGCAAGAAGAATGTAAGTGTACTATATTTAAACCAAGTGACAGAAAAAAGAATATTATACATACATGTACTTCTAAATTAAAAATTATATGCCTGACAACGCAAGATACAAAAAACAACGATTTAACATTGAAAACAATGATAGCTTGCACAAGCGACAAAGTATTTAAAACGATAAGGCCGAACATATTATATGTAATTGTAATAGATATGTTGGCTAAAATTTAGTTACCATAAGACACCGAAATATTATATCTGGGTAATGACTCACTACTGATTGTTAGTATCTACCATAAGTATATCCATGTGTTTATGTGTATCTAAAGTATAGTAGTATATTGAATTCCCTACATTAAAAAATCGAAATATTTAAATTAGACAGTAAAAAATTATAATTTTAAGATTGATTTATAAATTATTATAATTTAAATTTTACTGCTTGATGAAACAAATCTTGTAAGTCATACACTGTAGCAATCGAAACATCGGAACGTACATTTATAATATAATAAATGTTTCAGTGCCAATGCATTAAAAAAAATACTAGTACATAAAAATGGACACTTTCCTTTTCAAAGTTTATAATAGACACTAATTTAAGTTTATCTATAATTAAAGCAAGTAATATAAATTACCACCATAAAATATTTAACTACATTAACCAAGTACGTATTTGTGAAATTTCTCGATGACTAAATTGATTGATATTTAAATAAATTTGAAGTTCCAAAATGTACCTGCTGTAAAATTTAAAAATCTACGACTAATCAAATTATTGGCAACATCGGAGGGGTTAAGTTGTGTACGCAAAGAAATGTATACGGATCCCAAAAGTGTTTTAACCTATTACGGAGTCCACTTAATCCGACGTGTTGGTCGGAGTCCACATAAAGCGCTACCCAGATAATAATATACACGGTGTATATTCGCCTGGAGTTAGTATAATACCGTTTTTGTACGGATCCCTCATTAACCGCTAGATCTATATATATATATATATATATATATATATATATATATAGTCAGCTATAAGTCAGCGGTTCTCAAATTAAAAATGTACGGTTTTCTTAATTTGATAATACGACATTAGGGATTTTTTTAATAAAATAACTTTGTATTATGTTTTATAATAATTGAATATCATAATGTAAATTGGTAAACATTGAGTATGAAATATACAGGGTCATTCACGCAACATGTTGGTTAAAAGTTTTCAAAGTTCTGGTCGTCACTGGTTTCTGCAAACTTGGAATAATGGGTTATGCAAAGCATTCTTAATTTTTTAAATATTTGCATTCTTCTAGCACTTCCGGTTGTACCGGAAGTCGCCATTAAGTTTCTTATTTTAAATAGAAACTGTGCTTTTTGTTATTTTTTTTTAGAATCTACGTAAAATTCTGGATCGATTTTTATTAGGATACCATTCTCGAAAAAATAGCCGTTTTTGAGATATTTAAAGTTTTTGAAAAATTTTTCATAATACACATGCAACTTCAAAAATTAATATTGTGATTAATATTTATGCTGAAAAAACAAAAATTCTTTTTCAGCGTGTACTAAACTATATTTTTATTTAAGCATAAAAAAATTTGCCAATGTTAATACTGGGTATTCAAAATTTTGTATTATTTTTTTATTTTTATATATTTTATAAATATATCTCTAAAAATATATATCTATATAAAACAAAGACTTATTCCTACTTCCCACACACACCTTCCCAAACCCACCAAGGTAGGTTGTCCTCCTGCGGTACAACCAGCCCCGGCTTTCCTCCGCCCCCTGGTCGTCTTTGTAGCCAGGTCTCGACTATTTCGCGGTATCCCCCGTCAGGCAATGGGAGATTTCCGTGTATTTACATTTAAGTGGTAGTTTGGTGGTAGGTTAGCCCATTTGGCTTTATCACTACCGGTCAAAGCAAATGTTCGGCGATCTAATGATGGTTGTGTGTGCCGATACTTGCTTTCCCTTTTCTGCACCAAGTGCAGTCGAGAGCGAGCAAGCATCGAATCCTTTCATCCGTCGTCTAATACCCAGTCATTCGTCCAGTCATGTCCTTAATCTACCTTACTTGCTAATCTAATTTTTTTGGTGCTTGCATTCAAGAGTGTCGTGCGGCGAACCTTCGGCTCTCTCCTGCATGCGGTTTTTGTTTTATTTTTTTTTTGTTTTTTTTTGGTGGTTGGTACCCTTTTGTGTTAATTTTTCTATCTACGTCTTAATTTATGGACAGGTATCATCACTATCTGACTCGCTATCCGATTCATCTGAATTTTCATCATTACGAATAATTAAAGGTCTTTCTTCATCAATAACTTGTTCTATATCATATGACTCTAAAATTTTTTTTTCAGTATGCTCAATACATTTCCGCCATTGTTCCTTGGTTTAGTGCATCTTGCCAGAGTTGTAAAACGCTGGCTTCGTCGGTGGTCTTACATGCATGTTTATCATAGTAGTTTTTAGTGATGCCCCACACCAATTCAATTTGATTGTACTGGCAATGATATGGTGGTAGTCTTAGGACCTCATGACCATATTTTAGTGCCATTTGGTCAACGCCAATTTTTTTCTCAGTAATGTGTTCTTTGCACTTATTTAATAATTCAGCTTTTAAAACTAGATGTTCGTGTTCTATATTTTTCTCCGACAGCCACTTTCTTAAGTCTTCTTTTTTCCAGCTGCTTGTGTGAAACTTTTCCTCCTCTCTGGTGTGATACGAAGCATTGTCTAAGACTATGAATGACGGATTTTCCAGATTTTTTAATAATTTTTACTCAAACCAATGTTCAAAAATATCGGCGTCCATATTTCCGTGGTAATCATCAGTTTTTTTTTGTCGAAGAAAATATAAGACTAGCATTGAGTATAAAACCTTCCGTATTTCTGGCATGCAATATAATATATCTTTTGCCATTACTCGCACTAGTACTCGAATAGCATCGATTCATTTACCAATATTACATACTTCTGAATGGTAAGGTAATTTAGGGGTAATATGTAATCATTCCATAATATTGGCTCTGTCGATTCGTCAACATGTATAGTTTCACAATTTTTAAAAATTTTGTGGAGCCCTTAAGTACCCCTGTATCATGAATGTATATCGCTTAGTTCACGTGTATATATTATAGGGGTCGTTCAGATCTTGTTCCGTGTATATTGGAACCATACGTATATCGGTTTAAATAAGCTATGATAGTTTGGCAACTATGGGATTAAGCCGTTTATTTCCAGCGTATATTCTAAACGGTTCATATAGACTCCTTACTTTTGTTATCATTCATACGCATTAAATACCTGTTTTTGGTAGGTACGTGCTTTTCTAAAAATAGATTTATAGATACAAAAGGATTTAATTACCAAGTTGGATGTGTTTTTTCATATGCGAAAATTTCCTAATGTATTTTGTTAACGTGAGTATGTCTTTATACGTTTTATTTAAGAATCCGGTTAATAAGAACTTCTTTTATTTCATCCATTGTTTTATGATATCCTATATACAGCTTTTTTATTATTTTATTTCTTCTATTTTATTATTTTATTTTTTTCTGGATTCTATTTCTTATTATTCTATTTTTTAATTCTGGATAGAAGGTTATGTCAAAATAAATATTTAAGTGCTAAAATAGATATTTTTTTGTTAAAATGGGTAGTAGTGCACAAAAAAGGGAAGAATGATTAATTTTTCTAACATGAATTATACCACTTCACCAATATTACATATTTCTGAATGTTTAATCTCGTATTTAGGGGTAAATGTAATCAATATAAGTGGAGTTAGTGTCAAATTTGCAATGATCTTTATAAGTAATAGCTTACTGACTGTACTTTACATGTTCAGTTTAAATAATTAAACCTTGTCCCTTCAGAAACGAGCAATTTAAATGAAAAAGTCAACTAAGAAGGTGAGAAGAATCTTTTACCACCCCACATTCACACAAGTTAACCGGTGTTTGCAAAGGCAAGAGTCCTCCCGAGGGTTCAGATGGCGAGGATTAGCTTATTTTTTTTTGGTATATCTTGCACATCTGGCCAGTTTTTTCTCGATTTTAGTCATAAAATGGGCTTATATTCGTGAAGTACATGTTGCGAATATAGATTTTGTTTCTTTTGTTGTTTAGCTACTTATCTTCTGATATTAGGTGTCTTGGTAGCTACGATATTGTAGAGCTTATGTATGGATGTGAGTCTTAATATCCGCTGAATTTGGATGACTAATTTATAGCTAAATCTACGTGTTAAGTATGTGTTGGTGTCATTCATACTGGCAAGGTATATTCGGCAGCAGAAGCATAGAATGCAAGCTTTTACGTTTTAAGAGTTTCTCTGTTTTTTCGGGGTTTGGCTTAAAAATGATTTATAGTCTATTTTTATTGTGTTTAAGGCATGATTTAGATTTTTCTTCACTTCAGCAACAAAAGTTTTTGGTTGTGCAATAATAGATGTGTCGTATACATAATAAAAGTTTTAGTATTTACTGGTATGGGTTGATGGTTTGTGTACATGTTATACAGTGTAGGTGCCATTACGCTACCCTAAAGGAGACCGAAATACCAAAAATCTTCTGTTGTGTGGGCATACGCTAGTAAAACAAGTAAGTTTATTACCTAAGGAGATATCATATAGATTTTGAAAAAATGCCCTCTTATTTAAGGTGTCGTAAGCTGCAAATTGCTGCTTAGATTGACAAATACCACTCCTCATACCTGATATCTTTTGTACCCATCTTTGCTGTGTTGGGCAAGATTTAGTATTTGTGACGTACATGATCTTCCCTGTCTATAGCAACTTTTGTCTTTTAATTTGAGTTTTTCTTCTGTTTTACCTCTTGAGAAGTATTTTGTAAAGCTGACAAAATAAATATATTGACCGATAGCTTTTGTGGTCGTTGGAATTTTTGACAGGCAATAACTTTGTCTTTGCTTTGTTTGTCTGCAGACTTTTGATATCAGTAACTGTTGTATTTTTGGTCCAAATTTTATAATAAGCTTTGTGCTCAGATCTTCAGTCAGTGCCGTACTATTCTTCATTATATACGTAGATAGTGGATCCAAGCTCAACATCGTTAAAAGGTTTCTTCAGCTGACTGGTTTTGTCCTCTCTCATTTTAAGTTTTTCTTTGCTTCTTTGCCGGCAGAGATAGCACTTTCACATTTATTATGTGATTTTCAGCGATCAGCTTAATACCAAATACACTATGTTTTGCCCTCTATGTATTTTCTGCACTAGAAATACGTCACATTTGTGCTAAGCGCATATGTCTGATAAGGTTAAGTAAAGTAAAGTGTCTTTATCTCTAGATATGCCCTTAATATTTATAGACATTATTAGGTATTTATGATCCTAAAAAGAACCGATTTGATAAAAATCAAATTGACCGGGTGATTCTGATTAGCTGATTAATTAATTATTTATTACCCAGGGTACAACTGATTACGGTGGTCTTATTTGTACTCAAATTTTCGTAAAGGCTTCTCTTTTGAATCCCATAAGAAATGGCTAATTAACTTTTCATTAAAAATAATTTTACATACTATTACTTTTCGACGATATTTCGAATCAGATTTGTATAGTAATAAGTATAGTTAATATGGAGTCTCTTTGTGAAAAGTAAATGAGTTTGTAATATCGGTCACAACTGATATATGAATGATAAGGACATAAACGGTTAAAATAAGTGCACAGAATTTTAACTAAATATATCGGCGCCATTGTTCAGGAGATGGATTTATCCCAGAGATTAAAGGTTAAATGTATATTCGAGGTTCTATTTACGTATTTTCATTACTAAAAAAGTATATTTAAAATAAAGGCCTTAAGATATCTTTAGATTCTATGGAAATTAGAATCTATGGAAATTAGCAAATTAAAAAATACAGACATAATTCTGAATGACAAAATTGAGACAAACAGTTGTCTCAAGTATTGTTTATATTGTAAAGGTTATCGTCATAGTATAGTCAGAACGCAACAAGGTTCTATTGGCTTTTCTGCTTTTTGTCTCCTCATTCCTATTGAAAACTTAGCCACGTAAATAACGTTTTAAAAATATATGTCAATATTTCTGAAGTGCCTTTCCTAAGATAACTTTTTTTAAGCCTAGTTCGTTTGAGTACATGTAATGGCTTTGATAGTTCCCAACAGATAAGTATTGATTGTAGGTTGGATAGCAGTTGATTGTTCAGGCATGTGTTGATAAATATGATGGGTCGGTATGTAGTCCCATTATTCCTAAATCTGACCATATGTTCCCTCCCCTGTTGATTCGTGGACGTCCTAAGAGCATTTTTTCTCTCGGGGCATTCTCCCAGTTTAACTTGGCAATGCAGTTATTAGAAAGCCTTTGGATGTAGCCAGCGTAACTTTGGCGTTGAGATTTAGTCTCTTGTATGACGTTGCTATCTTTATATATCTGTTAGACCTTTGGAATTAGTTCCGGTTCGGTATTGGTTAGTATTCGGACCTTTGTAAGTTGGAAAATAATTCTGATGGTTTTTCTAGTAATCCTTATCTAATTAATACCTTAAGTTTTAATTACATTGTTTTGTCATCGTTCTCGTCACATTTTCAGTCAATAGCACTGGTTTAATCACTGTTTTATATGTCCTGATTTTAGGGATTTGTATTAGACTTCTGGATTTAAAAGTGTTATGTGGGTTATATTTACATCAGTTAGCTACCTGAATATTCCATTTTATTTCTTATGTGACAGCGTTATCTACGATACCTAAAGCGCTGCAATCTTTCAAAATTATATGGGTTTATTGTTACGTTATGCCCTACTCTACGTCCTCTCTCTTGTATGTTAAAGAAAATTTATTTAGTTTTCTCATTACTTACTATCAGACCGTTTTAGCATTATTTTATAGCATACTAATATTTAATCTATGGTTTAAATCCGGATAGTAAATAGATATTTTTCACTTTCTCGGAGAAATAATATTCTAACATACAAAATCCTATTAAATTGCCAAAACCTTTCTTGCATATTATATTTACTTATGAGGGACAGCAGCAATATCAGTACAGTAATAAGGCGTATAGTCCTGGGCTGGCTAATCGTTGGATAATTGGAAGCATGAGTGTAGCAGTTTTAATGTTTTCGGGACTGCTACCTGGTATCGGGGAGCAAAGATATCAGTACCAAGTTAGTTCATATAGGAATTGTTGCTTGAACTTTATTATTATTAAACAGCACTATATTTCCTAGTAAAATCGTCACGACTTTACAGTAAGACAAATTTTCGAACGTTGGTTATGGAAACATCATGTACATACCACCGGATTCCCTAGATCGATACTCCCTGTTTGTTGAATGTTACGTCTGGTCTCAACTATTGTCATCATCATCATCACTGGCTCGACAACCCTTTTTGGGTCTTGGGTCTTGGGTCTTGGCCTGTTCCAGGATTGTTCTCCATTCTGATCTGTTTCGTGCTTTTTTTCTCCAGTTTTTTATTTTTAAGGTTATATCATTTTCTATTTGTTCTAAGTATCTCAGTTTCGGTCTTCCTCTTGTTATTTTTCCTAGTGGCAACTGTTTGAATCTTTTGTTTGGTATTTCGCCTTCTTCCATTCTTTCTACATGTCCTATCCAACGCAGCCCTCCTATTTTAATGAATGTTATAATATCCGGATCCTGGTATATTTTGTATAGTTCAGAGTTGTATCGTCTTCGCCATATTCCGTTTTCTTTTGTGCCCTTATATAATAATAATAATAATAAATGTCTTTATTAACAACAGATTAAATTTTCTTTACAATGAAATATAATATCAGTAGGGCGAGATTCAGTTTGTGTACCACTGTGCAACAGCGGCACACAACTGCTCTTCCACCTAACCCCCCGAAAATAGGATAGATAGACTATATCTAAATAATGAAATTGTATTTACAATAAAACATAAAAATATTAAGTACATATTAAATTTATAAATTATAAACTATTTACTTTTTTTTTAATTCTTAAATTTTTAAATTACTGTTCAGCTAACAACTGCTCATAAATTAATCTCTTGAACTTGACTCTAGACAGCTTTTTAATATTGTAGGACAAACTGTTAATATTGCAAGCAATTGAATATAAAAATGAACGTTTAAAAAAGGATGTTGTATGTTTAGGTAAAGTGAGGGTATTCTTGTGTCTAAGATTAAGATTATGAACGTCCGTCCTATAAGTTATTCGATTGTACAGGTATGGTGGAACTCTCTCTTGAATGATTTTATGGTAAAAACATAAAGCATGGAGTTTCCGACGATTTTTCATATTTAGCCACTTAACTACAGTGAAAACATGACTTATCCTTTGAAATTTCCTGATGCCAAAAATCAAACGCAAACAAGAATTTTGCAATTTCTGTATTCTCCATGAATCAAATTCAGTGAGACACGCATTGTAAAGCACGTCACAATAATTTAATTTTGATAATACCAGAGCATTACATAATAATGACTTTGTGGCCCTACTTAATAAATTGCGGCTTTGATACAGTAATTTTAAAACGGCGTAAGCTCGTTGTAAACAAATACTTACATGATATGTAAACCTTAAATCTTCGTCGAACCAAACCCCAAGGCTTTTAATCTTTTTGCTAAAAATTAAATTGTCATTTCCTAAGATAATTCGATTGGCATAATTCTCTAAAAATATTTTTCTATGGAGATTCCTCCCAAAAATGATACCCTGAGTTTTTGATGTATTCAATTTTAAACAATGATTTTGAGAAAAAATCTGCAGCTGAAGAAAGTCATGATTTATTGCATTTACCGCTTGATCACACTCATTTGGATAAAATGACATATAGAGTTGGGTATCGTCTGCATAATAATGTTGTGAACAGGACAAAAACGCAGAAGGAAAATTAGATGTGTATATAGAGAATAAAATTGGACCTAATATAGATCCTTGAGGCACACCAGTATTAAGATCTAGAAATGAAGAAATATTTTGATTAAGTTTTACTGCTTGACATCTATTAGAAAGATAGGATTTCATTAGATCAACTGCTCTCGCTTCTAGACCAATATATTTTAAAATAGAGAATAACAAATTATGGTTAATTGTATCAAAAGCTTTTGAGTAGTCTAGAAGAATTAGAATTGATATTTTGTTTTGGTCATAGGATCTAAAAATATCATCTGTAATATTTAATAAAGCAGAAAGACAGCTATATCTGGACCTAAAACCGGACTGCATCATAGGGATTATGTTGTTATTTTTTAAATGCGTTTGTAACGTATATTTATAACGTATATGCGTTTGTAACATATATGTGTCGCAAGATTTTTCTTTCGAAGACGGCTAATAACGTTTCCTCTCTTTTAGTGAGTGTCCAGGTTTCTGAGCCATATCTGAGTACCGGTCTTATTAGGGTTTTATATATTTGGCATTTTGTCTTTCTTGCGACGTTATCTGATCTTAGGTGTCTAATTAAGCCATGGTAACATTTATTTGCAATAAATATTCGCCTCTTCACTTCCTCCGTAACGTTATTATCAGACGTGACTAGGGATCCCAAGTATATAAAGTTTTTTACCCCCTCTATGTTGTATTCTCCTATTGTTATATTTTGTGGCTGCCTTATTTCTGCGTTTTTACTTACCTGCATATATTTTGTTTGGTCTGATTGATTTTAAGACCACTATTTTGTGCAGCTCGTTCTATTTGGTTGTATGCCTCTATCATTTCTCTTCTTGATCTTGCGATTATGTCAACATCATCTGCAAATGCTAGTATTTGCACGCTTTTATTAATGATTGTTCCTCGTGTATTGACTGTTGTGTCCCTCAGTATTTTCTCGAGTACGATGTTGAACAAGATGCATGATAGAGCGTCTCCCTAGCGTAGTCCCTTTTTCACATCTATTGTTTCCGTTAATTCATTTTGTATCCGGATTCTACTTTCTCAACTATTGTACGGAGTAGAAATATGGACGGTAAAAGCGCAAATAGTTAGGAAGCTTCAGGCCTTTGAATTTTAGATATACCGGAGAATGTTGAGAATTCCATGGACTGCCAGGGTCACCAATGAGGAAGTGCTGAGAAGGATGGGTCGAGACAAAAAATTGTTGAGAACAACAAAAACACGCAGAACTACATACCTGGGACACATACTAAGGAATATAAAGTCTTCTGCAGGCCATCATGCAGGGTAGAGTCGATGGCAAAAAGGGAATAGGTAGAAAGAGGAAGTCATGGCTGCGAAATATTCGTGGCTGGACAAACATGACTGTAGACGAATTATTTCACGTTGCAAAAGACAGAGATACTTTTAGAAATGTGGTCGCCAACCTCCGTTAATGGGGACGGCATAGAAAGAAAAAGAATGATACGCTAAACAAAAAAAAAAAAAACAGAGATGAAGATAGGCGCCAATAAACTCTGTGTTATAAAACAGTTGAATAAAATACAGATTCTCGATTCAAATATTCAAAAATTTAATGAACAGCTTACTAAAATAGAAATAACGTCTATTTAAAATGCAATCCATTAATGGCTCAAGGTACAAAGCAGTCCTAGCATCTGCTAATGATATTGATCTTATAAGAAACTCTCTCCCTTCCGCAAACGACATCTTCAATAAAGTGAAGAGAGCACAAAAATGTTTCACTTAAAATCAACAAAATAAAAACGAAATACAAGCGAATCAACAGAAGAAAGCAATTCAATACATCTAGATAAAATATTAAAGTTAACAACTATAATTTCGAAAGTATGGAACACTTAGATATATATACACAATATCTTAGATTAATAATCACGGTTAATAATAATGTCACTAAAGAAATACAGAGCATAATTCACTTAAGAGCTATTTTAATATATGAATGCGAATCATGGACAATGACTAAAACAAATAAGGAAGAACTTCGAATATTTGAAAGAAAAATAATAAGAAAACTTTTTTAACCTCATTATCATATTGCTACAAATCTAGTTTAGAGAAAACTAAATAAATTTTCTTTAACATACAAGAGAGAGGACGTAGAGTAGGGCATAACGTAACAATAAACCCATATAATTTTGAAAGATTGCAGCGTTTTAGGTATCGTGGATAACGCTGTCACATAAGAAATAAAATGGAATATTCAGGTAGCTAACTGATGGAAATATAACATACATAACACTTTTAAATCCAGAAGTCTAATACAAATCCCTAAAATCAGGATATATAGAACAGTGATTAAACCAGTGCTATTGACTGAAAATGTGACGAGAACGCTGACAAAACAATGTAAGTAAAACTTAGGTATTAATTAGATCAGGATTACTAGAAAAGCTATCAGAATTATTTTCCAACTTACAAAAGTCTGAATACTAACCAATACCGAACCGGAACTAATGCCAAGGTCTAACAGATATATAAAGATAGCAAAGTCATACAAGAGACTAAATCTCAATGCCAAAGTTACGCTGGCTATATCCAAAGGCTTTCTAATAACTGCATTGCCAAGTTAAACTGGGAGAATTCCCCGAAAGAAAAAATGCCCTTAGGACGTCCACGAATCAACAGGGGAGGTAACATATGGTCAGATTTAGGAATAATGGGACTACCTACCGACCCATCATATTTATCAACACATGCCTGTACAACCAACTGCTATCCAACCTACAATCAATACTTATCTGTTGGGAACTCTCAAATCCATTACATGTAGTCAAACGAACTAGGCTTAATAAAAGTTATATTAGGAAAGGCACTTCAGAAATATTGACATATATTTTTAAAACGGTATTTACGTGGCTAAGTTTTCAATAGGAATGAGGAGACAAAAAGCGGAAAAGCCAATAGAACCTTGTTGCGTTCTGACCATACTATGACGATGACCTTTACAATATAAACAATACTTGAGGCAACTGTTTGTCTCAATTTGGTCATTCAGAATTATGTCTGTATTTTTTAATTTGCTAATTTCCATAGAATCTAAAGATATCTTAAGGCCTTTATTTTAAATATATTTTTTTTGTAATGCAAATACGTAAATAGAACCTGGAATATACATGTAACCTTTAATCTCTGGGATAAATCCATCTCCTGAACAATGGCGCCGATATATTTAGTTAAAATTCTGTGAACTTATTTTAACCGTTTATGTCCTTATCATTCATATATGAGTTGTAACCGATATTACAAACTCATTTACTTTTCACAAAGAGACTCCATATTAACTATAGTTATTACTATACAAATCTAATTCGAAATATCGTCGAGTATGTAAAATTATTTTTAATGAAAAGTTAATTAGCCATTTCTTATGGGGTTCAAAAGAGAAGCCTTTACGAAAATTTGAGTACAAATAAGACCACCGTAATCAGTTGTACCCTGTGTAATAAATAATTAATTAATCGGCTAATCAGAATCACCCGTTCAATATTTTTGTCAAATCGGTCCTTTTTAGGATCAATTATTCTAATTATGTCTATAAATATTAAGGGCATATCTAGAGATAAAGACACTTTACTTTACTTAACCTTATCAGACATATGCGCTTAGCACAAATGTGACGTATTTCTAGTGCAGAAAATACATAGAGGGCAAAAAATAGTGTATTTGGTTTAAGCTTATCGCTGAAAATCACATAATAAATGTGAAAGTGCTATCTCTGCCGGCAAAGAAGCAAAGAAAAACTTAAAATGAGAGAGGACAAAACCAGTCAGCTGAAGGAACCTTTTAACGATGTTGAGCGTGGATTCACTATCTACGTATATAATAAAGAATAGTACGGCACTGACTGAAGATCTGACCACAAAGCTTATTATAAAATTTGGACCAAAAATACAACAGTTACTGATATCGAAAGTCTGCAGACAAACAAAGCAAAGACAAAGTTGTTGCCTTGCTTAAACCTGGCAAAAACTCTAACGACCACAAAAGCTATTGGTCAATATATTTATTTTGCTTTACAAAATACTCCTCAAGAGGTAAAACAGAAGAAAAACTCAAATTAAAAGACAAAAGTTGCTACAGACAGGGAAGATCATGTACGTTACAAATACTAAATCTTGCCCAACACAGCAAAGATGGGTACGAAAGATATCAGTTATGAGGAGTGGTATTTGTCAATCTAAGGAGCAATTTGCAGCTAACGACACCTTAAATAAGAGGGCATTTTTTCAAAATCTATATGATATCTCCTTAGGTAATAAACTGACTTGTTTTACTAGCGCATGCCTACACAACAGAAGATTTTTGGTATTTCTTAATGGTAAGAATAGCAGATGGAGAACGCAGAAGAACGGTCTCATTTGGGGTAGCGTAATGGTACCTACACTGTATAAAATGTACACAAACCATCAACCCATACCAGTAAATACTAGGACTTTTATTATGTATATGACACATCTATTATTGCACAACCAAAAACTTTTGTTGCTGAAGTGGAGAAAAATAAAAATCATGCTTTAAACACAACAAATAAATCTAAATCCTGCTTTAAACACAATAAAAATAGACTATAAATGGTTTTTAAGCCAAACCCCTGAAAAACTCAGGTGTGCTACTTTAATGTCCCCAACACAGACGTTTTCACAAATCTGAACATCCAATAGTGTCATGAAATCCTTATACTCTGGACTTGCTATAAATATCTTGAAGGTAGTTTGTATTACACTTAGTCATTCACAGAAGTTTGTTTAAAACTAAAAGGCACACTGAGGACCAGAAGTATTATTCTCCGCAAACTTGTCAGCTAAAAATTAGAAGCACATACTTCCACACTTAAAACGTAAACGCTTGCATTCTATGCTTCTGCTGTCGAATATACCTTGCCAGTATGAATGACACCAACACATACTTAACTCGTAGATTTAGCTATAAATTAGTCATCCAAATTCAGCGGATATTAAGACTCACATCCATACATAAGCTCTACAATATCGTAGCTACCAAGACACCTAATACTCGAAGATACGTAGCTAAGGAACGAAAGAAACAAAATCTAGATTCGCAACATGTACTACACGAATACAAGCCCATTTTATGACTAAAATCGAGAAAAAACTGGCCAGATCAACACGTGTGTAAGATATACAAAAAAAAAAGCTAATCCTCGCCATCTGAAGCCTCGGGAGGACTCTTGCCTGCAAACATCGGTTAACTTGTGTGAATGTGGGGTGGTAAAAGATTCTTCACACGTTCTTAGTTGACTTTGCCATTTAAATTGCTCTTTTATGAAGGGACAAGGTTTAATTATTTAAACTGAACATGTAGAGTACAGTCAGTAAGCTATTGCTTATAAAAATCATTGCAAATTGGACACTTATATTGATTACATATTACCCCTAAATTACCTTACCATTCAGAAGTATGTAATATTGGTAAAGTGATATATTCTGGCTAGATAAATTAAGCATTCTTTCATTTTTTGCGGACTACTATCCATTTTTACACAAAAATATCTATTTTAGCACTTAAATATTTATTTTAAGATAACCTATCCAGAATTATATGTAGTATACAAACAAAACCAGAAATAAAATAATAAAGAAGCTACAAGATATCGTAAAACAATAGATGGATGAAATAAATCAAGTTCATATTAATCGGATTCTTAAATAAAACGTATAAAGACATACTGACGTTAACAAAATGCATTAGGAAATTTCCGCATATGAAAAAAACATCCAACTTGGTAACGAAATCCTTTTGTATCTATAAAGCTATTTTTAGAAAAGCACGTACCTACCAAAAACAGGTATTTGGTAGTAGACATATCTATTACATACTGTAATTCGTATGAATGATAACTCTAATGATAACTGATGATAATCAAAAATAAGGACTAAGGAGTCCGTATGAACCGTTAAATACCCCTGTATCATAAATGTATATCGGTTAGTTCACGTGTATATATTATAGGGGTCGTACAGATCTTCTTCAATGTATATTTGAACCATACGTTTATCGGTTTAAGTAAGCTCTGAGAGTTTGGCAACTGTGTGATTATACCGTATAGTTTCAACATATACCCTGAACGGTTCATATGGGCTCCTTATTTTCATCTACTGCTCGTAGACAGTGTAATCTAATACGCATTACACTGAGTAACAGAGGATATCTTATTACCTGGTATAACTACGTACTAAAAGGTAACTGGTTCTTTAAAAACAGGTATATAGATACAAAAGGATTTGGGCTTATTATTTAATGGAATATTCGCTTGCATAGGAAATTTTATTTTTTCTGCATTTTTAAAGATGTTGTTCTTTTATTTAATATAATTTTATTAATTACAGAAATTTCGTAACATATTTTGTTTACGTGAGTATGTCTTTGTACGTTTTATGTAAGCATCCGATTAATAAAAACTAATTTTATTTCATCCAATCTTCTGCGATATCTTGTATAAAGCTTTTTTATTATTTTAGTTCTGGCCTTATTTGTTTCCTACATATGATATCTCGATAAAAGGTTATCTCAAAATAAATTTGGTTACGAGCTACAATAGATATTTTTGTGTTAAAATTGGTAGTAGTGTGCACAAAAATAAAGAATGGTTAATTTGTCTAACAAGGTATATTCGGCAGCAGATGCATATAGTGCAAGCATCTAAGTTTTAAGGGCAAAGGATGTGCACCTCATTTTTAGCTGACAAGCTTGCGAACAATATTATTTCTGGTCCTCAATTTACCTTTTAGTTTTAAACAATAATCTGTGACTGACCCCGTGCGATACAAACTATTTTCAAGGAATTTATAGGGAGTCTACGTTCAACAATTTCATGACATTATTGGATGTTCAGTTTTGTAAAAGCGTCTATGTTAGGGAAATTGAAGGAGCACACACGAGCTTTTCAGGGGTTTTGGCTGAAAATTGATTCATAGTTTATTTTTATTGTGCAATATTAGATGTATCGTCTATATAATAGAAGTCCTAGTATCTACCGGTATGGATCGTTCGTTTGTGTAAATGTTATACAGTGTAGGTGCCTTTATGCTACCCCAAGCGTACCCATTCTTCATGTGCTATTCTTACCATTGAGTGATACAAAAAATATTATTTTGTATAGGCATACGCAGACAATATAAGTGAGTTTGTTATCTAAGGGGATATCATATAGTTTTTGAAAAAATATTCTGTAAGTTAAGGTGTCGTAAGCGGCATTTAGATTGAAAAACACCACCACTGATACCCGATATTTTTCGTATCCATCTTTGATTTAGTATTTGTGATGTACATCACTTTGAATAGCTGACAAAATAAAGATATTGGCTTGTCTTTAGACTTTGGGTATCTCCTAATTTGAATACAGTTGTTCATCATCTGGATATACCATTGTAGTGTTTTTGGTCCAGATTTCGTAATAAGCTTTGTGCTCAGATCCTCAATGTCGATGTAGATGGTGGATCCAAGCTCAAAATCGTTAAAAGGTTCTCTCAGCTTACTGGTTTTGTCCTTTCTTACTTTGAGTTATTCTTTGCTTTTTTTCCGATAGAAATAGTATGTCTATATCTATATTGTGGTTTTCAGCGATCAGCTATATACCAAATACCCTAGGTTAGGCCCTATATGTGTTTTCTGTACTAGAAATTAGTCAGATTCGTGTTTAGCTCATATGTCTGATAAGTTTAAGTAAAGTAACGTTTCTTGATTTTTAGATATACTCTTAACAGTTATAGACATATGTTATTAGAATAGTTGGTCCTAAAAAGGACCAATTTGACAAAATCATATTAAAGGGGTGACTGAAGAATTAGCCGATTAATTAATTAATCATTACCCGGGGTATGCCCGATTGCGGTGGTCTTATTAGTACTTCAATCTTCCTAAAGGCTCGTTTTTTAAACCCCATAAGTAATGCGTAATCTTTTACTTTTTATTAAAAATTTAAATTTTACATGCCGTGTATTACTTTTTGAAGATATGTCGAATCAGATTTGTATAGTAATAATTTTAGGTTCTAAAGAGCCTCTTTCTGGAAAATAAATAAGTTTGTGATATCTGTCACAACTCATATATAGATAATAAAAAAATAAACAGTTAAAATAAGTGTAAACAATCTTAACTACATACATCGGCGCCATTGTTCAGGTGATGGGTTTATCACAGATATCAAAGGTTACATTTTAATTCAATGTTCTATTTACGTATCTTCAATATTAAAAAAGTAGAAAAAGACATGTTTATGCTTTTATTTTTTTAAATCTATTCTATTTTCTTTCTAGAGTTCCGTCTTTTTTGAACGACCTGTGTTCTTTTTTCAATTGGGCACTTGTCCAAAGCTATGACAAATACTCTGTCCTCTGCTATTCTACATTAATATGACATTCATTATTTTCTCTAAACACTCTGTTCTCTGCTATTCTACATTAATATGACTGATTTATTTTATCTTTCTTGCAACTATTTTAATGTTTATCCTGTGTATCTTCTTCTTCTTCTACTTTTTCTTTTGATATAGACATAACTCTGTCTGTTTTTCAATGTGCCTCCAGTAACTTGCCTTTCCATCGTTTTCGTGGTCGTCCTACTGATCGTCTTCCTATGCGTTAACCGTCTCTTGCCGTCTTTATTGTTTTATTTGTTGTCATTCGGCTTATATGATCGTTTCATTCTACTCTTCTATTTCTTAACCAGTTCTTGATGTTCTTCACCTTGCATCTACGTCGTATATCTGTACTTCTAGCTCTGTCCCATAGTGTCTTCATCTAGTTTTCATCTCTCCTGTTTCATATCCTTTTTGTCCTCTCTGCGTCAGATCTTGTTTCTGTCGCGTATGTCATTATTGGTCTGATGACTGTTTTGTAAATTCTGCCTTTCGTTTCTTTTCCGATATTTTTATTTCTTCATATTGTTTCATTTAGGCAGCCTGTGGCTCTGTTTGCTCTATTCACTGGGTCTTCCACTTTAGTTTCGAGCTTTCCGTAGCTAGATAATGTGATGTCTAGATATTTAAGCTCTAACACTTGTTCTATTATATGACCTTCCAGCTCCAATTAACATCTTTTGTATTTAAATTAAAGTAAATTTGCTGTTGTAACCATGCATTTTGTCTCTTTTGGGGAAATTAACATGTTAAATTTTCTGGCGGTTATATGAAATTGGTGCAGCATACGTTGTAAATCATTTTCACTTTGAAAGAGTAGTATTGCGTCGTCTGCACAGCAGATTATTTTAATTTGTTTTTCTTCCATTTGGTATCCTTTTTTAGTTCTTATTTTTTATTATTTCATCCATAATCAGGTTGAATAATAGAGGACTTAGGTAATATCCCTGTCTTATCCCATTGTCACCTTCAATAGGGTCGGTTAGTTCTTCTTCTACTTTTACTTTTATTGTGTTGTTTTGGTATATATTTTCGATCGTTTTGATTTTTCCTAGAGGTATCTCTCTTGCGTACAATAAGGGGATAACGTTTTTTTAATTTGTGTATCTTGTGTATATCATTATTTCTTTTGTGTATTAAAAATTAAATTTTGGTTATTATTTCTTAAGATTCTCTTAACGTGTTTATTAATTGTCTTGTTTCATGTGTATCAAGATACGTGTGTCATGATAGATTGTAATGCATATTTCATTTAATGTAATTAAAGTGCTCCTTGCGTTTGCCAATTACTTTCTCACTTCCTCAGCGATAGGTCTTTTTTTCCTCGTCAATAACCTTATCCTCGCTCGATACAGCTATTTTAACCCTCTATAGCCCCGTGTGTACTCAAGGCAACAAAGGAGCAGAAAACTTTTTAAAACAATTTCCGACTCTAGTATCATCATCATCATCATCATTCAATCTTCGCTTATCCACTGCTGGACATAGATCTCCCTCATAATTTTCCATCTATTTCGATCTTGTGCCTCTTGCATCCAATTCCTATGACAACGTTTTAGATCGTCAGTCCAACGTGTTGGTGGACGACCTCTACTTCGGTAGGCATCATCTCTTGGTCTCCATTCCAGTATCCGCTTTGTCCATCTATTGTCTTTCATTCGAGCCACGTGACCTGCCCAGTTCCATTTTAGTGTTGCTACTCTCTCTACTGCATCATCCACTCCTGTTCTTTGTCGTAGCTGGCGATTTGGGATCTTGTCTCGTAGTGAAACGCCCAACATAGCACGCTCCATCGCCCTTTGACACACACGGACTCTAGTATGCCCTCTGTTAATGTCAGGCAACATTTGATTATACATTTTAATACACTCTATGAACCTATGACGAAACCTATATGGAAATGTTTAACAGTATGTCAAATGGACATGACTGCCTTATTAGTTTGTATTTTCGATCGTGATTTATTGTTATAAATTGTGTACAATTTATATAAAAATACATACTGTAGCATTATATCAGCATTTAGATATTGATTACCGTTGACATTTGTTTATTTTATTGTGTTGTTTTAGTACTGTGATAAAAAACAGGTATGTTGCTTTGAATCCACACTGGACCATATTATTTTAAATTATTTCTTTAAGATGGATACAAAAACGTTCTACGGGAAAAGCAGTAAATATCCGAGGAATCCAAAGACTTTGACTTTGATAGTGATAATAAGAAAGTGATAATAATGAATTTTCCAGGTACTCAGATATCAATCGATCCAGGATCAAATAAAATGGAAAATGAAGACGATTTGTACGAAGCAAATTTAGACCAGGATACCAATTTAGATTTAGACCAAGATGAAGATGAGGGCGATACCGATAAACAGAAAAACACACTGAACAAAATGTGCTCCAAAGGTCAAAAATGATCGTAAAAAACATTCAGTGGAAGGGTGGTTCCCGAACAGTATTTCTAATTCCAGAATGGAAAGGTAATTTACCAACATGCAAATTATTAGAACCGGAATCCCCTCTACATTATTTTAAAAAGATGATATCTACCAATATGCTGGAAAACATAGTAGAACAAAGTAATTTGTATGCACTGCAAAAAAATATAAATAAACCATTGAATATGACACTAGCAGAATTAAACCAATTTATTGGATCTGTTCTACTGATGTCAATATATGGCTTGCCAAGGACAAGATCATTTTGGCAGAAAGAAACACGTGTTGCTCAAATAGTCGATACTATATCTAGGAATCGCTGGGAAGAAATAAAAACTAAAATGCATTTCAATAATAACGAAAATATGGTCAATAATAATGATAAGTTATACAAAATTAGACCATTCACCAAGGGTCTATTTTAAAATTTTCAAAGTATTCCAATGAGTGAAAAATTGTGTATTGATGAACAAATGATACCATTCAAAGAGGCACATTCTTTAAAACAATATATGAAGAATAAACCAAAAAAATGGGGGATACAAGGCATTTGTTTTGTGTGATAGCAATGGTATTGTTTATAACTGGGAATTATATACAGGAACTGTTAAACATTCTCTTCATTTACCTAATGTAGATACCGGTAATGTAGTAATAAGATTGTGTGAGATAGTCAAACCAAACAAATACTATAAAGTATATTTTGACAACTGGTTCAATAGCATTCAGTTGCAGATTGAAATGGAAAAACGTGGACTGCAATGTTTAGGAACTGTTCTTCCAAACAGATTGCCTTATTGCCATTTTTCTGATGACAAGAATATGAAGAAACAGGGCAGAGGTACTGTAGAAGAAACGCACGCTACAGTAGATGGCATAAGACAAACAGCGTTAAAGTGGTACGATAATAAACCGGTTCATTTGATTAGTACATTTGTTGGTTCTGAGCCTACTTCGTTAGTCAAGAGGTGGGATAAGAAACAAAAATCAAGAATTATTGTATGCTGTCCAAATTCAGTGCAATTTTATAATAAATTTATTTTAGGTGTCGATCTTATGGATTCACTAATTTTTCTTTACCGAACAGACATAAGATCTAAAAAGTGGTATCTAAAAATATTTTTTCACCTTCTGGATTTAGCTGTTGTTAACAGCTGGTTGTTGCATCGTCGTGATTTCGATTACTTTGAAATTAAAAAGAAAAACTAGTTGCCTTTGTTACAGTTTAAGTCCCACTTATGTAGCGTACTGTACACGCAATGACCAGATCAAAAACAAAGGACGTCCCAGGCTCAGTGAAATTGAGAACGAAATTGTAAAAAAACAGAGGAGAGGATCTACTGCTATTGTACTACCAAAGGAAGTTAGGCTTGACCAAACCTTCCACTGGCCAGTAATTTCTGAAAAAAAAGGGAAGGGAAGGGAATATCGCACATTAATTTTTAATGTGCGATAAATGTAAAGTTGCTTTATGTTTTACATCTACAAATATTTGTTTTTTTGAATGGCATAATAAATAAGTATATAACTTAATTCGTTAGTGTTTGCTAAACACTCCCAAAACTCTCCTCAAACGAAATTTAAAAAATCTATTACTAGTTGTTGTAAATGGATATTTGAGCACATATACAAATTAAAACATTTTATAAACAAACAAGTTTACAAAAAAGTCGGGCAATAGAGGGCTAAGATATTTATATTTCACTATATGCTCTATCATTTGGTTTTCATTTCAAATTTGCACCTATGACGAAATTTATAATATCTAAGATCTGGTGCTTTCATATGAAACTGGAATAAAACACTTGTTAGATAATATTTATTCGTTTTGAGTACACTTTTTTTAGAACCTAGTATATAAAAAAATAAATATTTGTCTGTCAACAAATTTCTATATAAAAGTACGAGGCACTATTCTCATGCTGTGAGCTTTGCTGCTCTGTTACTTTTATAACGCTCAAGTTATTTTTAATTTATTGTCAATATTTTTCAGGTGTGTTTCCTTAAATGATCATTTTTAAGGTTAGTACGTTTGATTAAATGAAATTGACATTAATTTGATAGTTTCCATTTTATTAGTGCTGATGGTATATGACTAGCATCTGTTGGTACTATATATCAATTTCAACATGTGGAAGTGAGAGCACTCTCTTGTTGATAATTTCAGTGTAAATTTTGACGAAACCAGAAATAACCCATAATATTCTCCCCGTGTGATCTTAGTATTTCCGTTGATTAAATAGTATAGGGTATCCAATATTTCAATCAACGGTATGCCAGAGTGGTTTTTATTAATTTTTATATATATTTGCAAAATGAGAAAGAAAGTTCAGTACAGACAGTTAAACAGCTGATCTGTCAATTTAGAAGTAAGAGCAGGACCAACTTGCTGAAAAGTATACCCATACACAAAAGGAATAATAAAATGTACTGCACAAACTATAGCGATATAAGCTATATATAAGCTATATCTCTATTAATAATTAGGATATACAGTATTTTTTCTAATACACCTGGAACGATTGAGTAAATAGGTGAACTATAAAGTAGGTGAATATTAGTGTGGAATTAGAAAAACTTAATAAATCGTTGATCAATTATTCACTATTAGGCAGTTAATGAGTAATGTTGGGAATACAAAAAAAAACATTAAACTAGTTATTTATAGATTTTAAACAAACACTGATATAATCATAAGAATAAAACTATGAAATACCATGGCAGAAAAGAAAACTGTCGACTTATTTTCAAATGTACATTGATTTCAAACAGGAAGATTCCATTCCAAACTCTATTTAAAAAGTAAAATCAATAAACAGATAATTATATACATAAAGATTATACAAATCCCAAATATTGGAAAACCTAAATATGCGTGGTCAAAATATTAAAAATCAAAGTGCTTTAAAAACAGTGAACGAATTCGCCTAACAGCTGTTTTGAAAACAATATATTATGAAACGAATTGGGGATATTATATTACACAAACTAAACCGCTTGTCTACAAAAAAAATCAAGAAAATATGATACGACAGGAAAGACTAATGACTTTACAGCTAATTGCCACATAAATATCAATGTAACGCAAAAACACTTATTTAGTTAAACGTAAAATGTTTCACTAAACGTTAACGAAAATGTTAGAAATAAAGGTTAAAACATGCTTTTCAATTCGCGGTAAAAGATTTAATAAAGTTCAGCACACAGTATAAATTCGTAACAAAATTCATATACCAGTAAACGGTACTCGATACAGCAGCAAAGTAATTTTGGCAACAAATATGTAGGTTGTACTTTACCCCATTGGAATCATAGTACCCGCTATGGAAAATGGTGTCTTCTTTGACATCCAGCAACCACAAATGTGAAATTAGGAAAGATTAATGTGAAATTAGGAAAATTCAATGAATCGTTGATCAAATATTCACTATTATATACTTAATGAAAAATGTTGGGAATAAAAAAAAACATTAAGCTACTTATTTATAGATTTTCAACAAACATATGATATAATTATAAAATTGTAACTAAAATGCTATGGAAGAACTAGGCATACATAAGAAAATTAACTGCCAACTTACTTTCAAATGTCCAGTGACCTCAAATATGAAGATGCCCTGTCTCCAATCGTGTTTGCCATCGTTTTGGAGAGCATCTCCCGGAAAGCAAATACAGAAAATCTCACAGTTTAATAATTAAGGTCCTCATATTATACGGACCTTCGACGATGAGTTTGATATAGTAGCGAAAATAATTATTAGTAAGCAAAAAACGTTAATACATTCAATAGAAAAAAGCGCAAAAAAGGGTCCTCCAAATCAACGATAATAAAAAAATATATGGCTATCACTTTGAAATGTTTCATCGGTCTAAATATTTGGAATTTAAGAGCACTTTTAACAAAAACACTACAAAAGATCATAACAACAGAATACAAGCTGGCAATTGCTACGTTTTAAGCAAAAAAATTAAATCCAAAAATACATCCCGCAGTAAGAAAAATAAGAATCTACGTATGTAAGTAAAACACAAACAATGAAAAAATAAAATAAGAGCCGATTGAGCGTCGCAGAAAGAAATATATATATATAATTCTGTTCTGAATAAGATCACAAATCAATACAAAGTACAAAACAATAACTTTAGCGTTGAGATTTAGTTTCTTGTACGACGGTGCAATTTTTGACCTGTTTGACCTTAGCATTAGTTCCCAGTCGTAAAACACTTCTGAGGGCTTTTCTAGCAATCCTGATCTAATTAATACCTGAGTTTTACTTACATTGTTTTATATATCCTGATTTTAGTAGTTCGCATTACACTTCTGGATTTAAAAGTGTTATGAGGTGATACATATATTAGTTTGCTACCTGAATTTTTCCTTTTATCTCTTATGTGACAACGTTATCTGCGATATCTAAAACGCCCCAATTTTTCAAAATTATATGGGTCTATTGTTACGTTATATGATCTATTCTACATCATCTCTTTTTTCTGTTAATAAATATTTATTTGGTTTTATCGTTACTATTATACCGTTTTTTTTTGCTGGTAATAGCATTATTCTATAGTATTCTAATATTTAATCTATGGATTAAATTGGGATAACGAATAGATATTCTCTACTTTCTCGGAGAAATTATATTGTAACACACAAAAACCGTATTAAATTGCCAAAAATTTTCTTGCATATTCTATTTATTTATGAGGGGCAGCAGCAATATCAGTAATAATAATAATATAATGCATATAGTCCTGGACTGGCTAATTGTTGGATAATAGGAAACATGGATGTAGCAGTTTTAATGGTTTGGTGACTGCTTACTGAAATCGGGGAGCAGAGATATCAGTACCAAGTTAATGACTATAGGAGTTACGGATACATTTTCTGATAACTTAGTTCCTCCCTTTTTTTTAACATATATTATAGAAGTCTCAAGTACAGGTCTCATGTAATTGTGGAAGATGCATAAGGTATTTAGACATCGTTTTTTGTAAAATGAATGTTTTAGATTTTCAGATGTATAAACATGACGTGAATTAATTTGGACTCATTTAGTTTAGGCTCTAATAGGTATACTATTTGTAGGTTAAACTCCCATGCTATACTTTAGCAAAGGCCTAAGCTATGCTAAAAAAGACTAGCACAATTTTTTTTCTAAAACGTGTTTCTCAACAAGTTTCTTACTTAGTTATATCGATAATTCTGTATATTCAATTAATCATGGGATACTTTTTATCTCTGAATAAAAATTGTCGGTTTGGAATCAGCTCCTTTTTTTTATTATTGGTTTCATTAACTTACATAAATAAATACAACCTGATTTAAAGTAAAGCTAAAGTTGATTTTTAAATGCACACTTTAGATACTCTGTTTTTGTTTGCCTAATTTTTAGACCTTTTTGCTCAAGCGCCCATCTCCATTGTCTCAATCATTAATTCAATTATCTCTCCTTATCTCTTACTAACACCACATCGTTAGCATACATCAGGCACTAAGGGATATCTCCTTGACATGTTTTCGTTAATTTTTCCAACACTAATTAGAAGAGATGAGGGATTAGCACTGACCCCTGATGCAATACTATTCTCAATTGAAATTTATCAGTGTTACCCTCACTTGTTCTAACATTAGTTTTCCATTACTCGCCTTATGATAAAAATTGCATCCGTTGTTGATTAGCCTTGCATGAATTTAAACTGATTTCCTAATATTTCTGTTTCTTCCTGTATCCTACTATCAATTATTCTCTCCCACAGTTTTATGGTGTGACAGAGTAGTTTTATGGCTCTATAGTTTGTACATAGTTTAACATCTACTTTGTTTTTGTATACAGGTACTAAAATGCTACTTCTCCATTCATCCGGTATTCGCCTTACTTTCAAAATTCTATTAAATAGTCCTGTTAGCCAACTTGTTCCTGATTTTCCTAATACTGATCATATATATCCAGGGATGCCATCAGGACCTATGCGTTTTCTTTTTTCATCTTATGTAGCTCTTGAATTACTTCCGCGGTCGTCATTTTCGGTACCATTGCTATTACTGTCTCTGTTGCCTCTATAGATGCTTTCTCAAACTCTTCGTTTAATTCGTCGTTAAAGAACTCCTTCCAGCGATTTTTTACATCCTTTTCTTGCATAAATAGTTTAATGTATTTATCTCGTATACATTTAATCTGATTAAAGTCTTTGGTTTTCTTTGCTCCACTTTTAGCAATTTTGTATATGTTTTTTTCTTAGTACTCAGTTCATTGTACAGCTTTTCATACGCTGCTACCTTAGATTGTGCTACCGCTACTTTTGCTTCCTCTTTATCTATTTGATACTTTTGATAATCTTGGTCTGATATTTTTTCTTGTCCCTCCTTATATAATCTTCTCTTGTCTTTTATATTGTCTTAAACATCGTCTGACTATCTATATTTTTTAACTCTTTACCAATTTTTAAGTCAATTTCCTGAGATTTTTTCAAGTATTTTAATTACACCCTCTTTAATAATTTTTGACACATTTCTCCAAATTTCATTATGACCTTTTTCCATATTCCAACACATTCTTTTTTTATTTCTGTTCTAAATTGAACTACTTTGTCGCTTGTTAACGTCAATTAATTGTTTTTGTGACTCTCCTCGATATTTTGGTTTTATTTCATATTTTACTTGTATATCTAGTACCAGCACTTTATGCTGTTGGCTTACAGTTTCACTAATTATTACTTTAGAGTCTTTACATAAGGGATTGGCTTGCGATCCATATTTGGAATTGATTTTGTCTGCTTTTGAATTGGATAAGTTGGCTTTCTCTTTTCTAAAAGCATGTACTAACAGTGGACTAGGTATGGCCACTGTTAGTACATGCTACTGCTAATTCCAGCATATTATCTGCCATATTATTTACTGCTAATAGCATTCTTCTATAGCATTCTAATATTTAATCTATAGATTAAATCCGTATAGCAAATAGATATTTTTCACTTTCTCGGAGAAATAATATTCTAACATACAAAATCCTATTAAATTGCCAAAACCTTCCTTTCATATTTTATTCACTTATAAGGGGTATCGGGGAGCAGAGATATCAGTACCAAGTTATTGCATATATGAATTGTTGCTTGAACTTTAATATTATTAAACAGCACTATATCAACAGCACTATATTCTATAACACAAGAAACACTGTGTTATAAAACAGTCGAATAATATACAAATTCTCAATTCAAATATTCAAAAAATTAAAGAACAGCTTACTAAAATAGAAATCGCCTATTTAAAATGCAATCCATTAATGGTCCAAGGTACCAAGCACTTCTAGCATATGGTAATGATATTGATTTCATAAGAAACTCTCTCCCGTCTGTGACATCTTCAACAAAGTGAAGAGAACACGAAAAATATTTTTTACTTAAAACCAACAAAATGAAAAACAAATACAAGCGAATCAACAGAAGAGAGCAATTCAATCTAGATCGTGGATAAAACAAGTGATGTTTTTATCTAAGGGGATGTCATAGAATTTTTGGAGAAATGTTCTCTAATTTAATATGTCGTAAGCGGCATTTAGATTGACAAATACTACCCCTAATACCTGATATCTTCCGTACCCGTTGTTGATTTTTGCAACAACGGGTACGTTATTACATACTTTATAGGTATTACAAATAAAAATAAATAAGCAAGAAGAATGTAAGTGTATTATATTTAAACCAAGTGACAGAAAAAAATATTATACATACATGTACTTCTAAATTAAAAATTATATGCCTGACAAAGCAAAATACAAAAAACAATGATTTAACATTGAAAATAATGATAGCTTGCACAAGCGACAAAGTATTTAAAACGATAAGGCAGAACATATTATATGTAATTGTAATAGATATGTTGGCTAAAATTAAGTTACCATAAGACACCGAAATATTATATATAAATATATATATATATATATATATATATATATATATATATATATATATATATATATAAATATATATATATATATATATATATATATATATATATATATATATATATATAAGGTAAACGTAGAGGATATGACGCACAATTCGGGTTTTTGTCAGATCTCAAACGGTATTACCGATAATAACATGTTGATTAGTATTTATGACACCTAGTACTATCAGGTACTCACAGCATAAATTCCAGCTAAATCCTACAATAAGAATTACTATAATTTAAAAATCAAAAACAGTCAACATTTGCGTCATATTCCCGACGGAAAAGGGGGGATAATATGACGCACTAGGTGTTGGTGAAATGACTTATGGGAAATTACATGTAAACCAAAAATAAAAACTCAGAGCGATTAACTTTACAACTTTTAATGAAATGAGGTGAAATAAAACTGCCTACACAACTGACATGGTGTTAGGGAATTTAACAACAAAATTGAAGTGTTCACGACGAACATTAGGTTTTGGTAGAATTTTCTTAATTTGTTATATTTTGACAATGCCCATGTCTTCAGCTAATGGAAAGACGAACTGAACCTTTCTTTTCTTCATAAAGTTAACTTCCACGCCATCATTATTGATGCTAATGACTACGCCCACATAATATAATGGCTTGCTCTTTTTCTTTTTCGCTACGGCAGCAGCATTACGTTTTGGTACTGGTGACACAATTTGCAGTTTCGTAGTAGTTGCTTTTGTGGTTTTATGAGAATGTGGGTCAGTAGGCTTCTTCTTTGGAGTATTAAGTGAGAGTGAACCAGATGTGCTGGGTTAAGGATCCAAGGCTGAGCTAACACTTTCATCGTCCTTGTCCATAGAGTTGGACTCCAAGGTTTCTTGTAGGTAAGCGTCAACAGGAATAGATCAGGGTGCGGATGGAAACACCACACAGGCCCAAAAGCCTGCTGAACCCGTAGACATTGTTGCAGCTTGTGACCAGGCTTTCTGTAGAAGTTGGCCGAAGTGCCTGCGTTCTATCTTCTTTCCAGGATTTGCATTTTTTCATTCGATAGCTGCACTTCGGTAATAGGCCTTCAACGGTTTAAAAAACGATCGGTCGAGACGCTGTAAGTAATGAGTCGTGTGACTGGGAAGGCAAAGAAAGTGGACATCATTTTCCAGCGCTATCTCTAATATGTCCGGCGAGTTAGTGTGAGATTCGTGTCCGTCGAGCAGTAATAGACATGTACCAGATGCCTTCCTTGTAATAAAGTGGTTTTCCAGACAGTTTTTAAAGAGGTCTTTATTTATGTAGGCTGATTTTCCACCCATCACCACTTTAGAACCGTTAGGCATATTATCGAGCCACACTTGTTGTTTGTATACACCTTTGAACACTACGTAGGTAGGTAAAAAACTTCCCTCTGCATTACAACAGACAACAACTGTCCTTGTTCTTGTTCTTTTGATTGCCGCACTTGAACTGGCTTGCTGCCCTTGGCCGCTATAACTTTTTGCGGAGGGTTGTTCAATTGCAAACCTGACTTATCTTCATTGTAAATATTTCCGGGTTCGTTCAAGAAGTTTAACGATTCTAACGACTTTTTTAACAAATTGAAATAATCATTCACTTCTTCCTTTTCCATGCCATCCGCACGGGCCATAGACACTCCTTGAGCCATTTGAATCGCCAATGATGGTTTCCGTTTGAGAAATGCGTTAAATCATCCACTTCGTGCTTTGCGTTTCTTTACATTGAAATGGCCTTAGGAAACTCGGTCTATTTGTTCAGCCAGGTTGAAAGCCATTCGGCAAAGTGCATCCCTTGTTGGCGCGTACCCTGCAGTCTGCAATCTCTTGATATGAAGCACCAATTTTTGTTCTGCGTCCAGACCAGCTTACCTTTAATGCTGTTCTTTGTTTTGAGTCGGAATCGTAGGGTTTTTTCCGGTATATCATATTTTTTAGCTGCACCCCTAACTGAAGAGCCGTCTGTAACGTCCTTAAAAGCAGCACGAAGATTATCTTCAGTCCAGCAGCCCCGCATGTTCTTACACTTGTAGCTAGGCATATCTACAAAAAAATTAAATCCTATATGAAAAATTAGAAATGTTTTATTTACATATTCCCGACTTAATGCCATTTTAAGTAAACAAATGCAAATAGTAAACAAGAAGGGCTATGTGGCTAAATAAGTCATGTTCTTAAGTTTAAAGAATGCGCAACGACGTAGAATACACTAAAGCAACAAAAAATTAAAAAAAAAGACAAATTACAAAACTTTGAAATTACTAAGATAAAATTTTTATGGTGTTTACCTGCAAAAGTGTACACAACACCAAAGCTCCCTCCACGACGCATCGCTATACACTAACTTAGACATGCTTCATCTGTTGGCAAGGTGGGTTATCTGGTGGGTACTACCGTTTCCAAAAACCTTTCCGGAGCGAGCATGCAGAATTTGAAAGATATTTGAAAACGCGTCATATCCCCCCAACACACACACACGCACACACACAAACACACACATATATATATATATATATATATATATATATATATATATATATATATTATATATATATATATATATATATATTATATATATATATATATTATATATATATATATATATTATATATATATATATATATATATATATATATATATAATATATATATATATATATAATATATATATATATATATATATATATAATATATATATTATATATATATATATATATATATATATATATATATATATATATTATATATATATATATTATATATATATATATATATATATATATATATATATATATATATATATATATATATATGCAGTGGCGGCTCGTGGCTTTAGAGACAAGATTGGCAACGTCTTTTTGTCTCCTCAGATAGGTATACCGTCTAATAAAAAGACTTCAATCATCATAGGAGATTTTTTGTTTTTTTTTTGTTTTTTTCTATAAATTTAGAACCTAAACATGTTTATAGATTAACTCTAGTCTTCGTTGTTTGGGTGTTGCAAAAAATGGGTTATAACGTCATTGTAAAATTTATTAGTTTTGGAGAGACTTTAAAAGTTTTTTTCAATTGACATTTGAGACAAGCTTGACATACTCCCTTATTTCATAGTATTTCGACAATACGTTTTGATTCTTTTGAGACAAGAAAATCTCGTTTATTTGAGGCAGAAGTTGGTGGCAATGAGAGAATTAATGACAAAAATTTATTAATTTTGGTAACAGTTTGTTGTAATGAATTGCGGTATATAAAATTATACATATGTTGTAACTTATCCCACCTTCCAAAAATATTTGGATCAGCAAATAAAAGTTTTAGTTCATTTTCTAATTTTATTTTATTAAAGAATGATGGATAATTTTTAATTAACCTCTCTAATAAATATCATGGACATTCTTCGGAGTAACTTTTAAATTTTCAATCATCAAAGAGGTAAAAAATTTGCAAATCTTGAAAATTCAAAAAACGAGTACCTATTTTCATAATAATAGTATCCAAAATTTCAAAATATACCCGTTTCTCGAGATCTGTTTCTGTTTCATGCTTTTGCCTTTTTTGGGGGGTTCGGAAATATCAAGCGAGTCCAAAACGTCACTGCGTATATACTGGAAATTACTATCACAATGAAAATCTCTGAGATTTTACACCAGTTTTGTTATTCTATTTTTGGAATGAATAATGTCTCTTAACTGATTTTGAACAACATTGAATATCAAATCGGTTGGGGTAAACACTTTCTTAAAAATATTTAAAAGTATGTTAAAAGAGTAATCATTTTTTAAAGTTTTCAAACCGATTGCTTATCGGATCGATATATCATCATTTTCAAAATCGTCGCATTTAATAATAAAATCAAAAACTTCTAAAAGCTGTTCACGAAAGCGAAAGCCTTTGCCTGAAGACCATTCAATTCACCAGACATCACAGCAGCGCAGTCATAAGTTTACCCTACCAATTTATTTTTGATATCAAAAAATTTTAATCTGTTCTTTAAAACACCAAAAATATATTCTGCCTTATGGCTTTTACTCACGTCTGTAAAACCTAAAAACCTCTCGTAAATGTTACCACGTAACGCGTATCGAACAATAATTGATAATTGTGAATGACATGATATATTGGTAGTTTCATCTACTTCTAGTGAAAAGCAAATGGTTTCCTGAATCTCAGATTCAATATCGTTACTCAAAATGTAACTAATTGATTCTATTAATTCATTCTGGATTGTTTTAGATACACCGCTAAATGTCTTCGAATCAGAAAGTTAATTAGAAAATTCTAAATCGTATTTCTGAAAGATTTTTATAATTACCTTGATTTAACAGTATGATCACCTAATCAGACTCCTGACAGAAAAGAATTTAGATAAACGAGACATCCGACTAATAGCAAATATGTACTACAATCAGAAAGCAGTAGTGAGAGTAGAGAATAATACCACTGAAGAAATTGAAATAAAGCGAGGTGTGAGACAAGGGTGTATACTGTCACCAACCCTGTTTAATCTCTATTCCGAAGACGTAATGAATAGAACACTCTCTGAGCAATCCGTAGGTATTAAAATAAATGGTGTTAGATTAAACAATCTGAGATTTGCCGACGACACCGTTCTGATCGCAGAAACACTTGAAGAGCTACAGACATTGGTGAATAAGATAGCAGACTGCAGCGAAGAATATGGACTATCTTTGAACATAAAGAAAACTAAATTTATGGTAATATCGAAATCAACACAAAATGTTCAAAATTTATATTTACACAATGAAATTATCGATCCAGTTAGCAAATACAAATATTTAGGCACTTTTATAAATGAAGACAACGATAGCTCAGCAGAAATCAAAATAAGAATAGAAAAAGCCAGATCCATATTCACTAAAATGAAGAGAATGTTCTGCGGAAGAGATTTGAGCCTTGAAATGAAATTTCGCCTGATGAGATGTTACGTACTTTCTGTGCTGTTCTACGGAATGGAGTCATGGACGTTGAAAAAGATTGATACCAAAAAATTAGAGGCATTTGAACTGTGGATGTATCGCAGAATCCTGAGAATATCATGGACCGAGAGAGTCACAAATGTCGAGGTCTTGAGAAGAATGAATAAAGAAAAGGAAGTCATATTTACGATCAAAAAACGAAAACTGCAATACTTGGGACACATTACAAGAGGCGAAAGATATGAACTGCTTCGAATAATTATGCAAGGGAAAATAGCAGGAAAAAGGTCCATAGGAAGAAGACGAAACTCCTGGCTAAAGAATCTACGGGAATGGTATAGCTGTAGCAGCAACGAATTGTTTCGGTCAGCAGTTTCGAAAATACGTATAGCCCTGATGATCGCCAACCTTCGGAACGAAGATGGCACTTGAAGAAGAAGAACAGTATCGTGTCGATAGCCGTAGAAGACGGTTGTTTTTGATATTGCTTTCGGTGCGAGTTTGAAAGTGATTGCTATTGTGTTATTTTGTGAATTTGTTTAGTGCAAATTAGGTCTATAATTTGGTATTCCAAAAAATATAATTATGGGAGAAGACGCTATTGGAGGTCATAGACCGCCCAATGAATTACATTCTGAAAACACTTCTGAAAAAACTAATATGGATGATAACAGGTCTGTAAATACTTTAATTGATTTTGAAAACCGGTATAAACTCAGCGTATGGCCCCATTCTTTGTATATATTGAACACAAAAATAAAACTATCGGTAGGTTATTTCCAATTAAGGTAGGACATTTTTTATTAAATGATTCGTCCAATAAAAATGATGTACTTGAAATAAAAACAGTTGGCATTAATAGGGTAAAAGTCATTTTTAAAACTTATTCTATAGCAAATAAAATAATTGATCATGATTTAATAAATAAAAATGATCTTATAGCTTATATTCCAAAAATGTATACACATAGAAAGGGCATAGTATGGTTGATACTTTCTTTTCGGATAATTATTTAAAGGATGCGATAATATCCGAGAGACAAGTGGTAAATGGTCAAAGGATGCAACGGAAAATAACGAACAACGATAGCACAACTCAATTAGTACCAAGACAAATCAAAGCAATAATGACATCAGAAAATATAACATTCAGAGAAGCAGAACAATTACATAACAATCCAAGTTACGCAAAAATAATAACTAATAATAGATTTTCTATTCTAAATAACACTTCCAATTTTCAAAGTTTACCTACCTCGACTAACAATGTCCCTAATTTCACATTAAATAAACCGGTCATCACACAACTACAACTAATAAACGTAAAGCAACTACCAATTTTACCCCATACCTCTGTCTCAACTTCTAGCAAAAGACCTACCCCTACATCTAATCCTATAATACCCAATCCCTACAGGGACGAATTTATTGACTATAAAGAGAAACTTATATTACTTGTCACATCTCATATTCATCAACTTATGTATACCAATAATCAATCTCAACCTATATGCAATTTAGAAAATGAATTAAGAAAACTTATTTCTAATCATTTAGAAGAAACAGGTAATAACACAGAAACGGATAATTTAGCGATGAGTGACAGTGAAAGCATTCACTCGTATTAATAATAATAATAGTCTCCCGTTTTATACCGCTCGCGGCTTTGGGAGTATAGCAGGATAGTCTGCTATATCTAGGGCCTACGGTATACAAGGAAGGTAACATGGCCAGTGCTACGCTTCAACCGCCCATTTTTACCCCTGGTTTTACCCAAGGTACTCATTTTATTCAGGCTGAGTCGACCTGGGGCCTATAGACATTGTTAAAAATATCTAGTTGTTCTTGCCGGCCGTAGGATTCGAACTCCGGACCACCGGCATGCGAGGCAAGCATCCTACCGCTTGCGCTACGCAGGCCCTAATTCACTCGTACTCTTAATTTCCAAATGCACAGTCAACCTACTCAATCTTCCTTAAATATTTTACAATGGAATTGTAGATCGTTAGTAAGTAATAGGGATAATCTCATAAATTATATTAATAATTCTCATGTAGATATTATTATTTTATCCGAAACTTGGTTGAAAAACCAAATGGATTTTAAATTAAAAGGGTATAATTTTGTTTCAAAATGCCGTGAAAGTGGCTATGGCGGTGTAGGCATTTTCATACTAAAGGGCATTGATTATCAAATAATTAACATTAACTATAATTTTAATATCGGAATAGAAGTGTGTGCTGTCTTACTTAACAAAATTAATATATCTTTTGTGTCTATATATAAACCATCTGACATCAGAGTAGAAAAGACTGATTGGATACATTTATTTGAACAATTCGATTATAATAAAACAGTCTTTTGTGGTGATTTTAATGCCCACCATTACATGTGGGGTCCGATCCCGGATGACCGTAATTGTAGAATAGTAGTCGAAAGCATGGATTTTTTCGAATTAGTTTCTCTAAATGACGGAACACCTACTAGAATCGCCGCGAGTGGTAATCATTCTGCCGTTGATTTGACTATCACCTCAGCCTCATTAACAAATCGTATAAACTGGTCAGTATATCCCGACACATTGGGATCCGATCATTTTCCTATTAAAATAGAGCTTAAAATTAACCCTTCTTCATTCCTAATTAATCCATCAACAAAATGGAACGATTGCCGCGCTGACTGGAAGCTATTTCAGACAGATTTAGAAAAACAATTATTCACATTTTTATCATCTAATAATCTTTCTAACGATGAGAAGACAGCCCTACTCTTTCAGATTATCTGTCTAGCTGCTTCCAAATCTGTGCCCATAAAAAAACCTTTTACTCCTTCAATGCCAAGGCCTTATTTTTGCAATGAGGAATGTACATTCATAATAAAAAAACGATCAGAAGCCTTGAAAGCGTATCTAACCCAAAGTAACCATAATAATTACATAAACTATAAAAATATATCAGCCCAAACCAGACGGTTATTTAAAACAACGAAAAAAAGTAGTTGGATAAATTTTTTAAATAGTCTAAACAAAAGCACACCTCTCTCAAAAATATGGTCAACCGTCAGATCAATTTCCAATAACTATCAGTACAACAAAAAACCTCAACTTTCTGAAAATATCATTAAACAGATGTTAGACCAACTTGCACCTTCATCTGCCTCTGGTAATGTTGGTAGGATTAAAGAAATTTTTCGTTTTAATACTAGTATAGATTCCATGTCAAAACCTTTTACTCCTTCAGAACTAGATTTCGCACTAAAAAAAGCAGAAATACAGCCCCCGGTTTAGACTGTTTTACTTATAAGATATTGGACAAATTGCCGTCAAATGCCAAAGATGTTCTCTTACAAAATCTTTAATAGTTGGTGGTTGAAACAATCATGTGTGACAAAATACTTTGAAAGGCTTATAAAATTTAGATTAGAACATTTTATTGAAAGTAGTTCAGTTTTTTCCTACTCACAGTATGGATTTCCTAGAGGTCGAGGTACCATTGATGCTCTCATACATATAGTTACGGATATTCAACTCCGTTTCTCGAAAAACGAATTTATGCTATGTTTGTTTCTAGATTTAAAGGGTGCATATGACGTGGTTGATTTGGATATATTATAATCAAAAATGGTGGGGTGTGGTATTGATAAAAGATTATCTGTAAATATAATAAATTTGTATGTGAATAGAAAAATATACTTACAGGATCATAGAAATGTATTACACGGTCCAAGAATATTATATAACGGTCTCCCACAAGGTTCAATTCTAAGTCCCTTATTATTTAATGTTTATACTGCAGATCTGCATGGTTTGATGGATGAAAAATGCAAAATAATTCAATATGCAGACGATATATGTTTATATATCAGCCATAAATCCTATGAAGATTGTATGTTGAATCTAAAACTTAGCTTTAGTAACATAGATAAGTGGGTAAAACAAATGGGTTTTAGTATATCACAAGAAAAATCTTCGATTGTATGTTTCACTAGACTTAGACATAAAGTCACAGGCAAATGCCAGATAGGTGATTATAATTTCCCCTTAACAGAAGAGTATAAGCATCTAGGCATAATCCTAGATAAAAAACTACTCTTTTGGTCCAGCCATATAAAGTACGTAAAACAAAAGTGCGAGCGTGGAATTAACCTTCTGCGTTTTGTTTCTAAAAAAAGATGGGGTGCAGATCAAAATATCTCTTTAATGTTTTATAGATCCTACATACGATCCATTCTGGATTACGGTTGTATTCTTTACGGTTCAACATGCAAAACAAATCTATTAACTTTTGACAGAATACAATTTAAATCAATAAAAATTTGTCTAGGAGCTATGATGTCTTCACCAAACCAAGCAGTTCTAGCAGAAGCCCAGGAACCACCTTTACAGATACGTAGGCAAATGTTAGCCAACAAACGTCTAATAACATACAGATCGTTTAATACAACTATGGTTCACAAAATAGGTTTACTTTTGACAGAAAATTTAACAAATTATTACTGGAGAATAAAAAATTCTCCTCCTCTTGCAGAATCTTTTATCGATACGAATTCATTTCAATCTTATATATTACAGCTACCAAAATTTCCTTTTTACATACAAGACTTTGAAGTTCTGATAGACAAACCAACCATTATAATGCCCTCTTATTCAGACTTGCCAATTTTAACTAATCTGATATTCAAATTCATACTAAGCAAATTAGGGGAAGATTTAACAATAATTTATACGGATGGATCAAAACCTGTTGAAAGTACTGGTTTCGCTTTTTTTGTTTCAAACAGCAACTATATTGAGAAATATCGAATTCCTGAATGTTGTTCTATTTTTACAGCCGAGGCTGCTGCTATACAGAAAGCACTAACTTGGTGTGTCACTAATTATTGTGAGAACATCGTAATAGTATCAGATTCTCAGGCAGTATTACAAGCTATTCGTAGCCATCCATTGGATAGTTTTCAAAACTCCATTATACTTGATATCAAAGAATTATTACATGAACTAAAATCCACAAAAAAAAACAGTTACTTTACTCTGGGTTAAAGGACACACTGGAGTAATTGGAAACGAATTAGTGGATATTAGGGCAAAAAATACATCTGAGATATCCGAAATTACAAATTTCTACTACTTTAAAGATCTTTTTTCTATTATCAGGAGTATTGCAGGGAAAGATGGATGTCAAAATATAAAGAGGTTCAGAAGACTTCAAGAAACCATTACTTTTCTATTCATCCATGCTTACCAAAAAATATTCACCATTTTAATTTTAACTATAATAAAGTACATTCTTCGTTAATAACCCGGTTAAAACTTAACCAAGGCCTTTTTCCAGAGCATCTGCATAGGATTGGAATCTATGAAACTCCTTTCTGTCCTTGTGATGGTAAATCTGTCGGAGATTTGAACCACTTATTTTTCGATTGTCCTAATCATAGGGAACAGACTCGAAGGCTATATTTAGGTTTAATTGATCTCAATATTAGCCTACCAGTTAACATCAGCAATCTGTTAGCTTATTCTGAGAAATCTATATATAATATTCTAATCAAGTTTATAAACGATTCTAAAATAAAAATTTAAACATCCTTATAACAATTTTCTGTTCCAAAAAGATTTTTTGTCTAATGCCATCTCTCTCTCTCTCTCTCTCTCTCTCTCTCTCTCTCTCTCTCTCACACACACACACAGACACACACACACACACACAACTTGATTTAACGAATGCTCCGATACATCGTGTCCGCCAAATGATACTTCCTGACAACATAAAAAATTATGTCAATTAATATCAATTAAACGACGTAAAACTGCGTGATTATTTTTTACAATGTCGTTATGTTTAATAGCATTTTCACGTTGGGCCTTATCTAATGATACATAGATATTTTGTTTTCCAAATAAATCTAATTTAATCTGGCTGTATGTATGATCTTTAGAAATATCATGTTTCTGTAAAGCCCTAAGTAATTCATTTAAATTATCGTAACCAGATTCACACCACTGATTTTGATGTTTGCCCCTATTTGCCGAAAATAAAATGCAAGGCCAACAGAAAAGTTTGTTTTTTATTTCACTCCCGTTAAATCATGAGTACTTGCTGTACCAATGATCTGAAAATGATCTATTACTTCCCTTACCCCCCGCATTAACATTTATAAGCCGGGACATTTTAGGCAAAGGATGCCCCTTATTTTTAATAACAATTTGTTCTTTTATAGAACAGATGAAAACCCATTTTGCAAAATATAACACACACACACACACACACACACACACACACACACACACACACAAACACACACACACACAAACACACACACACACACACACACACACACACACACACACACACACACACACACACACACACACACAAACACATGCTGTGCATTGTGCCCTCCAAATAAAATTTAGCAGGGCCCACACAAACACACATCCTACGAGTCCGACACCAAAATAAAGGTGGCAAGACGCATACTCATACGCGTACGCCTTGTCGGAGTCCACCTATCCTGTAGTACCTGTGTTGCGATTACCTCACCCATCCGGTATCCCCTCCCACAGGCGGACAGGTGATGCAGGCAGAGGAATTTCCACGTCGCATGTAGACAGGTCGCCGCCGAGAATCTCTCCTTTACCACTCTTAAATTTCCAGGCGTGTACGTGCCGGGACACCGACACCACGATTGGTGGTGTAAAGCAAAAAGATGTGTTTACGGGCCCAGCTCGTTCAACCTTGCCTGTTCTCTTGGAATGAGAGTAGAGTGGTCCCCGACAGTCTCGTCTCGGATACTAGGAATGTAAACCGGTGACCGTGACGCCTAAACGTCTCAGTGCGTTTCTACAAACCTGACACCTCAAGCGACCTCTCTCCACCTCTCGATTCCTACCCATTAGTCGCCTCTTACGACAGGCAGGGATTTCTTGCCTCGGCCGTATTCTTATCTCCGCGAGCCGAACGGAGACACACACACACACAAACACAAACACACACACACACACACACACACACACACACACACACACACACACACATACACTCTCCACCTCTAGATTTCTACCCATTAGTAACCTATTACGACAGGCTGGGCCTTCTTGCCTCGGCCGTATTCTTATCTTTGCGATATATTGATGTACAATATCAGCTTTATCAATACTTAAAGTTTCTCCCATACCAAAAACCCTTTAACCTTTAACTATTTACGGCAGTGGTAACGTATCACAGTATTTATTACTTTAGAAAATAAAAATAAATCCCAGAAAGAAAAGCCAGTCCGTTCACTCAATATCACTTTACTACTTAAGTTCTTAAGTACTTATCCATCCCGAAATAATATTTCATCCTGCGCTCGCCAGGTTCAGTTTGAAATGTATTTTTGGTTGCTCATCAACTAATATTCCGTTGATTTTTACAGGTAAATCATCAAGCTTGGGATCGGCTTGCCGAAATCCTGAAACGTGTTTTTTTAAGAATTCACACAGGCGGATGGATGTCTCCGATTGGCGCGGGAGTTAGCACGATCATTTCTGACAGTTGGATTTTGGCTGACGGGTGGAGCGGATGGTATTTTCTTTCTCCGCTGAAGGTTTCCACCTTCTATTTATATTAATGTATATATAAATATATATGTATATAAAAAGAAGTTTTTGTTTTTTTTTTAATAAAAGTATTGGAAAGAGAAATTCATTTACGTAAAAGAAAATGTTTAAATAAAAAATTTAATTATATTAATAAATATTTTGTCTTATTAGTCATAAAATTTAAAAGTAGCAAAGGAGAAATATAATAATAAAAATATAAATAATGGTTTGATAGTTTCTTTTTTTGTCTGGCCGTATTTGATTTTTAATTCATTATTCTACTTATTTTAATCTAGAGATTTTTATGTCCTTTCAGTAATTTGGCAGCACCGGTTCTGGCTATTTTCCCATGTTAAATCCCATAAGAAATCGCTAAGGTCCATTCTGGTCATTTTTTAATTTTTTCGTTGAGGAGACGCGAAGGCTCGTCCGATCGTGACGTGTGAGGTATCATCGGAAAAGGGAGGGGGTGACGAATACGTTAACACAAAAAACAAAGATGGCGGCATTGTCAAAACGGCACTAAGCCTGTAACGTCGAAATGGCTTGACGTACAACAACGTGCAAGGTATGGATGTAAAGAGAAGGGCTCAACAAATACGTAGACACAGAAAAAACAAAGATGGCGGCATTGCTAAAAGGACACTAAGCTTGTAGCGTCTAAACGGCTCAACGTATAACAATGTGTAAGGTATCGATGGAAAGGGGAGGGGCAAACGAATACGTTGAGATGAAAATAAAGATGACGTCATTGCCAAAAGGACACTAAGCTTGTAAAGCCTAAACAGCTCAACGTACAACAACGTGCAAGGTATCGATGGAATTGGGAGGTGGTAACGAATATGTTAAGGCAAAAAAGCAAACGCAAAGACAATGCCAAAACGGCACTATATCGTTTCTGTGTTGTTATTAGTCAGATTACTACGTGTAACACGTTAAATAAAAGAGGATGGGGATATCCAATACTTTTACACAAAAACAAAGACAAGACATTGCCAAAAAGGCACTACACCATATCTTCGTTTGTATTGGTCCGATCTTCGCGAATGAGGGCTCGTTGGAAAGAGGAGAAGATATCAAAATATGTTATCATAAAAACAAAGACAAAGACATTGTCAAAATGGCACTATATCGGATCTTTGTTGCTATTGATCGAATTTTAGCATAATAGACGTTGAAGGAATGGTGAGTAGTCACTGAGGCTAACGGAGAAACAAACATGACAACATTGTGAAAACGACGCTAAATCATATCTTTGTTGCTATTGGACCTATTTAGAAGGGGATTCCACGTACATTACAGTTCATCGAAACAATCGACCAATGGTGGTATAGGAACATCCACAAGTAAACGCCTGAATGGTGACATGTCAACGCCCATTAATGACATGTAAACGCCCCAAACCGTGGTGTTACGTATTCTCGTATCACCAGGCCTTAACCAATACGTACCCTCATGCACCACACCCCAACATGTATCGACCACAGATGACATAGGAACGGTAAGTAAACGCCTAAATGGTAACATGTAAACGCCCCTCAACACAATGAGAATGAAGTCATGACCAAAGAGATTCCACCCCGAGGCGCGCAGTCGTGTGGGATAAAAGTCGACCTGATAGAGGTTACATGATTGAATAAAATTCAGTTTGTATCAAGCCTTCTAAGAATTAAGATGGATAAAATCAAGTTGTTCAGAGGTCTGAACGCAGTCAGAAAAATAAAACGCTTAAATTTAGATGACATACTTATTGATCAATGGATGACAAACACAGAAGTTACCTGCTATATCTTTTATATCAGCGAAGAACCAGTATCGTTTGTTCTATTATCAAAATGCGCCTTTGATCCACTCAGACAGCATGATGTACCAAGAGTATTAGATTACGTATATACATTACCTCATCATCGAAAAAGAGGATACGCATGCAAACTTATAGAACATGTAAAGAAAAATAACCAATTCACAGCATTTTGCTCCAACAAAGAATCGGAACTGTTGTTTGGTAAATGTAAATGTGTTAATCATGGAATAATGAATTATACTGTAATTTTTAGATATCCATAATAAAATCGAAATAAACATATAAACAACATATCGTGCTTTATTTCTTCCACACTTATTTCAGTCTACCACACTGTACTCTGTAATAACGGAATAGGTAATAGAATATAGAAAAACGTGATATTCTCAAAGGACATACGATGGGTATATCGCATCAGAATGACTAGAAAATAATTCACAGGTAACCTATCGATGTTTAGCAATTTTAAACTTAGTACAACAACAGGTAACGTACCCTAACTGTAAACGAACTGTAACAGATATCTAACGCGATCGAACATATAACAGACGTATACCTGACACTATCTAACGCATATGAGATGTATAGCAGACGCGTTCTAACTCATATCAGACGTATAACAGTTGTATACTAGACTCAAGATAGGACAGAACAATCGCTAAAGAAAATCTGTCGGAAGAAAAAAACGAAATTTGTCAGAGTAAGAAATGAAAGAATCGTAAGAAATTATGTGCGTTAATCACAGAATAACGAAGGACATCCACTGGTATGGACACGTCCACAGAATGGGTGACAACAAAATAACAAAAAAGTATTATATTGGACACAACAGGAAAGACGGAAATGTAGGTCATCAACTACTATACATAAATATATAAATCTCATCTGAGCAGTCATTTCAAGTATCCTCCGAACAGTAACTACACAACTCACAAATACGATTATTGGTATGCGATAATGTTTTATTGCATAATATATTTTATCTACAACAATTACTATTTTACAACGATATTCAGATATAATCCAATTATAACGAGGACTAAAAAGGAATTTACCATTCTTCCAGTATGTTCAAACAACTAATGTATATTACTCGATATAGATATAAGTTGGATGATCACAAACCGACAAGGACCTAAACGTTCTCTACAAGCCACATCTGAACGACCACTACTATACACAAATCTCCACTGAACGTACAATTCGACAAGAGTCTTCGCTGAACACTCACTAATACACACAAATCTCATCTGAACGTATAATTAGTCAAGAGTCTTATCTACATATTCACAACTATACATAAATCTCCAAGATGACTATTTTTCGATTTGATGCATATTATATTGCATCTACAACAATTACCATTTTACAAAGCACGTGGTGTTCGTGTGTATTAAGGTATAAAAAAATTGCTTGTTAAAAGCTTAAATTTTTATTTTAAGAAGATCTTTTCGGAAATAAATCATTCCATCATCAGTTAACTAAAAGAGAGAGTAAAAATACCAATATTAAAAAACACAAGTTAAAATTTAAATATATAGAAATAACACGTTGGTTTTTTCCTACTTACATAAAAAGTTGTTAAAAAACATTGTATGGCCACTTAAAAAAAAACTTTCGAAGGACATCCGTATTAAAATATAATCCTCATGGTTTTATCAAGGTAAATGCAATAGACTTAACTTATTGATTATTAAAAACTGATGATGGGGGCATCTTACATGACCCCCTGTAGCTGGTGAAGTTTTTTCGACTTACATTACCTCTGATCTGTTCTGGAGTCTTGGGCTAACTGATATAAAGATGGTATGAAAAATCAGTGTCGATCGGATAGCCAAGCGGGCTGGGCGGCTGGCTTCTCCTTCGCTTCAATGCGAGAGATGCCAGTTCAAATCCCCGGCTCGGTGAATAACAAACAAAAAGGCTAACGCAGTAGTTTAAAATTCTAAAATGAATCTGCGGCTTAGTCTAGAATATGCTGGTATCTGATCGGCCTATGGTGGAGCAGTACGGCAAGAGATAAGGGCTTGCGGCTAGGTGATACTCCTCCATAGATCCCTACCGGAAGGGCGTGGAACGCCTAAATACCGGGTATATATATATATATGAAAAATCAGTTAGTACCAGATGATATTTCTCTTCTTCATAACATCCCAGGTAGAGATTATCTCAAACTTGACCTTTTTGAGGATTTGGAAATAGTCAAGGAAAAGAAAAACAGTCCCAATTGTGTTAATCGTCACACCAGCATCAATAGAGACTTTGTTCCACTTCATCGACAATTATTTTCCTGATCTAACTTTCTTTCTGTTAACTACACATCCAGTTTTACTTACTTCTACATTTCTTTCTATTTTCCCATAGCTTTATATCACCTTATATAATCCGCCATGCTTAACTCTATTCTTGTCACCATTAATACACTAACATCTCTTTTCCAATATCCCATTTCCCATCCTCTCCAATAACTACCATCAGCCTAATCACACAGGTTCTCTTATAAATATTCACACACATCTATCAATCTCTTATCACAATCAGTTTCAGTATCCCCAGCTTACATCTTTACATTCATCTCCTACTTCCTTTTCTTTCTCTTTCTTTTATTTCTTTTTCCTCGACTTATCTTCCACAAATTTCAAACCAGCTTTCATCTATATCTACTTCATACAAGGAAACAATTAGGTAATAACATTTTCTTTACCGCTTCCAATTGATTTATTAATTTCAACTACCTAACTTAAATTTGGCCTTACCCTGGTATACCAAATTTATTTTACATCACAGTCACTCATTGTTTTACATTCTACCACCTTTTTAAAATACCAAAAATTGCTATTGAGCTTACTACACACAAAACACAACTCTTCACTAAAAACTGCCTATTCACAAACTTAAGCACAATGACTTTTGCTCCTACTACATCATTCCACTTGACATTGATGGGTACTAACTGATTTTTCATACCATCTTTATATCAGTTAGCCCAAGACTCCAGAACAGATCAGAGGTAATGTTTTTTTAAGTGGCCATACAATGTTTTTTAACAACTTTTTATGTAAGTAGTAAAAAACCAACGTGTTATTTCTATATATTTAAATTTTAACTTGTGTTTTTTAATATTGGTATTTTTACTCTCTCTTTTAGTTAACTGATGATGGAATGATTTATTTCCGAAAAGATCTTCTTAAAATAAAAATTTAAGCTTTTAACAAGCAATTTTTTTATACCTTAATACACACGAACACCACGTGCTTTGTATTCAACAGGTATACTAGCCACTCCTGGATATCTCCACTTCATGGTTTGTTCCAGTTTCACTTTTAATTACCATTTTACAATGATATTCAGATATAATCCAATTATGACGAAGACTAACCAACGAATGATTACCATCCATAAATTATGTTCAAACAAACTAACGTGCCGAAAGACCATTACAATATATCTTCGTTGTTATTTATCCGATTTTGACGTACAAGGCGTTAAATGAAAGGTGAAAGGAAAGCGTAAATATGTGCATACTATAGTTTATCCACGACAAGCAAGTAATTTATTGTTTTAAAGTGGATAATAAACATTGCCCTAGTTGACAGCGCACTTTGCAGGTCCCGTCTCACGATCAACTTATAGGTTTAAGTACAACTCCCTTCGTGAAGGTACACAAGCGTGAATCCGTGCAGGAAAATGTCGACAATCCTTTTTATACTCCGTAAAGGATCATCAAATATTCAACGTTAAAATATTTCAGGTGTATTAACAAAGAAAAATTAAATTAAATACATTTTTAGAGTATATATAATTATAGAGTATATATAGTTTTAGAGTATATCCTTTGGATGTGAAAATTGAAAGTAAATATATTATGTTATATAAAAGAAAAACTCAGCCATCGAGTAAAGACATGACTACCACAATACGCTACGGTAACTCTAAGACTGAAATGATGTACATAAAATGATAGAAAAACATGTATAAAATATCTGATATAGAACCATGTAAGACAGAAAGCATGGACAATAATGATGGAAAATGTATAAAATATCCGACATAGAAACACGTAAAAAATAAACGCTGTACATAAAATGATAGAAAATGTGTGAAATATCTGAAATATAAACACGTAAGGCAGAAAGCATGGACAATAATGATAGAAAATGTATAAAATATCTGACATAGAAACATGTAAGACAGAAAAGCTGTACATAAAATGATGGAAAATGAATAAAATATCTGACGTAGAAACACGTAAGAAAGAAATGCTGTACATAAAAATGTATGAAATACCTGACATAGAAACACATAAGGCAGAAAGCATGGACAATAATGAATGAAAATGTATAAAATATCTGACATAGAAACACGTAAGGCAGAAAGCATGGATAATAATGATAGAAAATGTATAAAATTGCATGTTTTAAATAATACATAAATTAATAAACAATATGAAAAACTTGGAAAAAAAATAATGGATAACAGATGTGGTATAAAACCAAAATTTTAAAATATTTTTTGTATGTCTCTATTTTTTTAATCAACAATTACTTACTTTATTATTTGTGAAATGCACTGTTCCATTTTAAAATCGAGAAAATTAAACAATATATTTACAAATAATATTGCATGTTTTAAATACTGAGTATAACAGAATGGATTCGTTCATTAAATAGGCAGGCTGGTATGACGTAACTCGACTGGAAATTATCGAGAATTGCAATCCGTAGCTTGTCTGTATACACGTGCACCGGATATTCTCGACTGTGAAAAGGCCGAAGTGTGAGAAAATGTTAAAAAGGAACGCAGTGACATCCGGTAACGTTCTCGTTAGCAGTATTTCGCATCATATTACGTCCAGCCGTATATGTATACTTATATGACTAACAAGCTGATTCTTGAAAAAAATTGTTGCACGTGTTTCCGACGACCGTATGAGAAATGTTAAAAGGAAATGCACATCCGCTAGTTGGAATATTTATAAAGATTTATAAGTTTAATTATATAATATACGAAGTTACTCGCAAATTACTAGTAATATATAAATTGAAAAGTCAACGAATTTTTGCTATTACACTATTCGTTGTGGATAAAATATATACGAGGTTGATTAAAATTTACTCGTAAAATATAAATAGAGAAAATTTAAAAGTTCTTAGAAACACGTAAAAAAGAAATGTTGTACATAAAATGATAGAAAATGTGTGAAATATCTAAAATACAAACACGTAAGGCAGAAAGCATGGACAATAGTGATGTAAAATGTATAAAATATCGAATAAAAATTGAGAAGTACTGGAAAGGATGATAGAAAATGTATAAAATATCTAACATAGAAACACGTAAGAATGAAAGCATGGACAATAATGATGTAAAATGTAAAAAATATCTGATATAGGAACACGTAAGAAAGAAATGCTGTACATAAAATGATAGAAAATGTGTAAAATATTTGACATACAATCACGTAGGGCAGAATGCATGGACAATAATGATAGAAAATGTATAAAATATAACTGCTGTACATAAAATGATAAAAAAAATCTGACATAGAAACACGTAAGGCAGAAAGCATCAGCAATCATGATAAAAAAAAAATTTATAAAATATCTGACATAAAAACACGTAAGGCAGAAAGCATGGACAATATTGATGGAACATGTATAAAATATCTTACACAGAAACATGTAAGACAGAAAAGCTATACATAAAATGATAGAAAAATGTATAAAATATCTGACATAGAAACACGTAAGAATGAAAGCATGGACAATAATGATGTAAAATGTATAAAATATCTGACATACTAACACGTAAGAAAGAAAATGTCTAAAATATATGGCATAGAAACACGTAAGGCAGAAAGCATGGGTAATAATGAACGATTTACATGTAAAATTTGCTGAATAGAGAATAATTATATGTCGAAACCGGCAGAGTCTAACATATTATTCAAATGCCAACAATGTGCATAGATGTAAACAACAAAAAAATCTTTATTATCCCCATCACAAACATCGCTAACACTGAATATTACCAACAGGCAAAGGTCTACTCGGATGGTGTTACGATGAAAAAAAAAAGGAGTGTCTAAAAGTAAATCGACGTCGGCATATTGTAAGGTTACTCTAGAGTTCAAATACGACAAAAAAAATGGTTATTGCTGTAATACAGATGCTATTATATAAATAAAAGTAATGTTTAAAATATTTGTTTTTTTTTGTTTATAACTCAGTTGTTGAAATGACCTATTGTAAATACGAAGAAAATGTTCTAATAGAATACCTGCGGGAACACTTTACAACAATATTTTTAACAAAATATGGTGTGTACAAAAATATTATTTAGCAAAAGAGTGAGAATTTTAAACGTAATACGAGAAAATTAAACATATTGACAAATAATATTGCATGTTTTAAATAATGCTGAAATAAATTAACAATATGACAAACTTAGAATGATGGTGTAAAAAATCAAATTCGAGCCCTCTAAAATATATAAAATAGTACTCACTTTTTAATTTTTATTTGTAGCACAAACACCAAACGAACACGCTATCACAAAGGTTAACTGCACACTGCGAGTATAAAAATGTATTCGTTCATTAAATAGGCAGGCTGGTATGACGTAACTCGACTGGAAATTACCGAGAATTGCAAGATCAAGCTTGTTACACGTGCACCGGATATTATATTGCGAACTTCTCGATGTGGGAACGAAAATAGCGATTGGAATTCAATTACATCCGGTGACGTCAGATAGCAAACAACACATTTTTTTATAATATAATATTTCAAGGAATTATTATGATGTATGAAAACTTTTATTAGTAATTATACCGGGGGTAATTAAAAATTATGAAGTAAAACTAATTTTAGCGTTATTAATGAATATATAGTAACATACGAGATATATGACACTACTAATATTATTATATATGCTGTAATATACATGTTAATTTATTGATATGAAGAAGGCCTCTGACTAAGCATTAAATAAACAAACCGCCGAATCCATACATACGACACATCCAAGGAAAGTAGGATGATATTATGAATATGTTGAGATATAAAAATAGATATGGAGACTGCTAAAAGAGCGCTACTTACTATATTGATTCTTCATGAAAGTATAGCGACATATGTGACATCATATAATACAATGGACGGCAATAGACACACTATAAGGTAAATTTGTATTTATTGACCTAAAGAAGGCGTCTGACGCAGTAAAAAAAACAAAGAACCACTCGAATCCTAACATGTGACACATCAAATGAAAGAGGAAAATTTAACGAATATGTTAAGATAGAAAAACAAAACATAATGAATACTAAAAAAGGCACTATACACTATCTTTGATATTAATGACAGTATAGTGACATATGTGACATCATATGATACTATGTACGATAATAGAAATACTATAAAATAAATTTGCATTTATTGACCTAAGGAAGGCGTCTGACGCAGTAAAAACAAACAGCCAGTCGAATCCTAACATGTGACACATCAAATCAAAGGGGAAGATTTAACGAATATACTAAGATAGAAAAACAAAACATATTAAATACTAAAAAGGCACTATACACTATCTTTGCTATTAATGAACTTACAGCGACATGCGTCGTACAATATGATGCTATGGACGATAATAGACACACTATAATATCAATTTACATTTATTGACCTAAAGAAGGCGTCTGACACACTTAAACAAACATCCAGTCGAAACCCAACATGTGATACACCAAATGAAAGGGGAAGAGCTAACAAATATATTGTGATAGATAAACAAAACATGACCACTGATAAAAGGGCACGATACACCATTTTTAATAATAATAAAATTATAGTGAAATACGTTATATAATAGGGTAGTACTGATGGTAATAGATTTATCCTATAAGACAAATTTTAATTTATTGACTCGAAGAAGACCTATGACTGAGTATAAAATAAAATGATAATTAAGCGTTGAAAAAGCGATGAAAAGCGATCACTTTTCATCGTTTTACATCGCTTTTTTAACATTTTTAAAAGAATTCTATTTATCAATGATTTTACATGTCTCTATATGGGATCAACAAGTACGTAAAACGATGAAAAGCGACAGTTTTTTCATTGCTTTTACCACGTCAGGCCCCCTTCAAATGTCAACGTAATTAAGTTTAGACAGAATTTCGATAGGTAATTTATTAGGTTAACTCGTGTCACGCGTCACGTCAAAACGTCACTTTTGCGTCCAAACGACACGTTTTAACATCAAAATGTCACCCGCCACATATCAAGTATATACGTCACATTTTTACGTGAAGACGTCACGCGTCACGTCAAAACGTCACGCATCACGTCAAAAACGTCACGTTTTAAGGTCATCACGTCACACCTTACATATGGATACCATGTGAGTAAAGCGTCTTTTCGTCTCTTGAGTAAAGTTAGCGATGGTTGAGCGATGGTTAATTTATTAGGTTAGGTGGTGCCGCGAAGCGACACTCAAGAGACGAAAAGACGCTTTACTCACATGTTATCCATATGTAAGGTGTGACGTGATGACCTTAAACCGTGACGTTTTTGACGTGATGCGTGACGTTTTGACGTGACGCGTGACGTCTTCACGTAAAAATGTGACGTATATACTTGATATGTGGCGGGTGACATTTTGATGTTAAAACGTGACGTTTGGACGCAAAAGTGACGTTTTGACGTGACGCGTGACACGAGTTAACCTAATAAATTACCTATCGAAATTCTGTCTAAACTTAATTACGTTGACATTTGAAGGGGGCCTGACGTGGTAAAAGCAATGAAAAAACTGTCGCTTTTCATCGTTTTACGTACTTGTTGATCCCATATAGAGACATGTAAAATCATTGATAAATAGAATTTTTTTAAAAATGTTAAAAAAGCGATGTAAAACGATGAAAAGTGATCGCTTTTCATCGCTTTTTCAACGCTTAATTATCATTTTATTTTATACTCAGTCATAGGTCTTCTTCGAGTCAATAAATTAAAATTTGTCTTATAGGATAAATCTATTACCATCAGTACTACCCTATTATATAAAGTATTTCACTATAATTTTATTATTATTAAAAATGGTGTATCGTGCCCTTTTATCAGTGGTCATGTTTTGTTTATCTATCACAATATATTTGTTAGCTCTTCCCCTTTCATTTGGTGTATCACATGTTGGGTTTCGACTGGATGTTTGTTTAAGTGTGTCAGACGCCTTCTTTAGGTCAATAAATGTAAATTGATATTATAGTGTGTCTATTATCGTCCATAGCATCATATTGTACGACGCATGTTGCTATAAGTTCATTAATAGCAAAGATAGTGTATAGTGCCTTTTTAGTATTCAATATGTTTTGTTTTTCTATCTTAGTATATTCGTTAAATCTTCCCCTTTGATTTGATGTGTCACATGTTAGGATTCGACTGGCTGTTTGTTTTTACTGCGTCAGACGCCTTCCTTAGGTCAATAAATGCAAATTTACTTTATAGTATTTCTATTATCGTACATAGTATCATATGATGTCACATATGTCACTATACTGTCATTAATATCAAAGATAGTGTATAGTGCCTTTTTTAGTATTCATTATGTTTTGTTTTTCTATCTTAACATATTCGTTAAATTTTCCTCTTTCATTTGATGTGTCACATGTTAGGATTCGAGTGGTTCTTTGTTTTTTTTACTGCGTCAGACGCCTTCTTTAGGTCAATAAATACAAATTTACCTTATAGTGTGTCTATTGCCGTCCATTGTATTATATAATGTCACATATGTCGCTATACTTTCATGAAGAATCAATATAGTAAGTAGCGCTCTTTTAGCAGTCTCCATATCTATTTTTATATCTCAACATATTCATAATATCATCCTACTTTCCTTGGATGTGTCGTATGTATGGATTCGGCGGTTTGTTTATTTAATGCTTAGTCAGAGGCCTTCTTCATATCAATAAATTAACATGTATATTACAGCATATATAATAATATTAGTAGTGTCATATATCTCGTATGTTACTATATATTCATTAATAACGCTAAAATTAGTTTTACTTCATAATTTTTAATTACCCCCGGTATAATTACTAATAAAAGTTTTCATACATCATAATAATTCCTTGAAATATTATATTATAAAAAAATGTGTTGTTTGCTATCTGACGTCACCGGATGTAATTGAATTCCAATCGCTATTTTCGTTCCTACATCGAGAAGTTCGCAATATAATATCCGGTGCACGTGTAACAAGCTTGATCTTGCAATTCTCGGTAATTTCCAGTCGAGTTACGTCATACCAGCCTGCCTATTTAATGAACGAATACATTTTTATACTCGCAGTGTGCAGTTAACCTTTGTGATAGCGTGTTCGTTTGGTGTTTGTGCTACAAATAAAAATTAAAAAGTGAGTACTATTTTATATATTTTAGAGGGCTCGAATTTGATTTTTTACACCATCATTCTAAGTTTGTCATATTGTTAATTTATTTCAGCATTATTTAAAACAAGCAATATTATTTGTTAATATGTTTAATTTTCTCGTTTATTTAATCTCGCAATTACGCTTAAAATTCTCACTCTTTTGCTAAATAATATTTGTGTACACACCATATTTTGTTAAAAATATTGTTGTAAAGTGTTCCCGCAGGTATTCTATTAGAACATTTTCTTCGTATTTACAATAGGTCATTTCAACAACTGAGTTATAAACAAAAAAAAACAAATATTTTAAACATTACTTTTATTTATATAATAGCATCTGTATTACAGCAATAACCATTTTTTTTGTCGTATTTGAACTCTAGAGTAACCTTACAATATGCCGACGTCGATTTACTTTTAGACACTTCTTTTTTTTTTCATCGTAACACCATCCGAGTAGACCTTTGCCTGTTGGTAATATTCAGTGTTAGCGATGTTTGTGATGGGGATAATAAAGATTTTTTTGTTGTTTACATCTATGCACATTGTTGGCATTTGAATAATATGTTAGACTCTGCCGGTTTCGACATATAATTATTCTCTATTCAGCAAATTTTACATGTAAATCGTTCATTATTACCCATGCTTTCTGCCTTACGTGTTTCTATGCCATATATTTTAGACATTTTCTTTCTTACGTGTTAGTATGTCAGATATTTTATACATTTTACATCATTATTGTCCATGCTTTCATTCTTACGTGTTTCTATGTCAGATATTTTATACATTTTTCTATCATTTTATGTATAGCTTTTCTGTCTTACATGTTTCTGTGTAAGATATTTTATACATGTTCCATCAATATTGTCCATGCTTTCTGCCTTACGTGTTTTTATGTCAGATATTTTATAAATTTTTTTTTTATCATGATTGCTGATGCTTTCTGCCTTACGTGTTTCTATGTCAGATTTTTTTTATCATTTTATGTACAGCAGTTATATTTTATACATTTTCTATCATTATTGTCCATGCATTCTGCCCTACGTGATTGTATGTCAAATATTTTACACATTTTCTATCATTTTATGTACAGCATTTCTTTCTTACGTGTTCCTATATCAGATATTTTTTACATTTTACATCATTATTGTCCATGCTTTCATTCTTACGTGTTTCTATGTTAGATATTTTATACATTTTCTATCATCCTTTCCAGTACTTCTCAATTTTTATTCGATATTTTATACATTTTACATCACTATTGTCCATGCTTTCTGCCTTACGTGTTTGTATTTTAGATATTTCACACATTTTCTATCATTTTATGTACAACATTTCTTTTTTACGTGTTTCTAAGAACTTTTAAATTTTCTCTATTTATATTTTACGAGTAAATTTTAATCAACCTCGTATATATTTTATCCACAACGAATAGTGTAATAGCAAAAATTCGTTGACTTTTCAATTTATATATTACTAGTAATTTGCGAGTAACTTCGTATATTATATAATTAAACTTATAAATCTTTATAAATATTCCAACTAGCGGATGTGCATTTCCTTTTAACATTTCTCATACGGTCGTCGGAAACACGTGCAACAATTTTTTTCAAGAATCAGCTTGTTAGTCATATAAGTATACATATACGGCTGGACGTAATATGATGCGAAATACTGCTAACGAGAACGTTACCGGATGTCACTGCGTTCCTTTTTAACATTTTCTCACACTTCGGCGTTTTCACAGTCGAGAATATCCGGTGCACGTGTATACAGACAAGCTACGGCTTGCAATTCTCGATAATTTCCAGTCGAGTTACGTCATACCAGCCTGCCTATTTAATGAAGGAATCCATTCTGTTATACTCAGTCTGCAGTTCGCCTTTGTAATAACGTGTTCGTTTTGTGTTACAAAAAAAATTTGTGCTACAAGTAAAACAATTTAAAAAAAAGTAAGTACTGTTTTATATATTTTAGAGGGCTTGTATTTGATTTTATACACCATCATTCTAAGTTTGTCATTATGTATGTAATTTATTTCTGCATTATTTAAAACATGCAATATTATTTGTAAATATATTGTTTAATTTTCTCGTTTTTAAAATGGAACAGTGCATTTCACAAATAATAAAGTAAGTAATTGTTGATTAAAAAAATAGAGACATACAAAAAATATTTTAAAATTTTGGTTTTATACCACATCTGTTATCCATTATTTTTTTTCCAAGTTTTTCATATTGTTTATTAATTTATGTATTATTTAAAACATGTAATTTTATACATTTTCTATCATTATTATCCATGCTTTCTGCCTTACGTGTTTCTATGTCAGATATTTTATACATTTTCATTCATTATTGTCCATGCTTTCTGCCTTATGTGTTTCTATGTCAGGTATTTCATACATTTTTATGTACAGCATTTCTTTCTTACGTGTTTCTACGTCAGATATTTTATTCATTTTCCATCATTTTATGTACAGCTTTTCTGTCTTACATGTTTCTATGTCAGATATTTTATACATTTTCTATCATTATTGTCCATGCTTTCTGCCTTACGTGTTTATATTTCAGATATTTCACACATTTTCTATCATTTTATGTACAGCGTTTATTTTTTACGTGTTTCTATGTCGGATATTTTATACATTTTCCATCATTATTGTCCATGCTTTCTGTCTTACATGGTTCTATATCAGATATTTTATACATGTTTTTCTATCATTTTATGTACATCATTTCAGTCTTAGAGTTACCGTAGCGTATTGTGGTAGTCATGTCTTTACTCGATGGCTGAGTTTTTCTTTTATATAACATAATATATTTACTTTCAATTTTCACATCCAAAGGATATACTCTAAAACTATATATACTCTATAATTATATATACTCTAAAAATGTATTTAATTTAATTTTTCTTTGTTCATACACCTGAAATATTTTAACGTTGAATATTTGATGATCCTTTACGGAGTATAAAAAGGATGGTCGACATTTTCCTGCACGGATTCACGCTTGTGTACCTTCACGAAGGGAGTTGTACTTAAACCTATAAGTTGATCGTGAGACGGGACCTGCAAAGTGCGCTGTCAACTAGGGCAATGTTTATTATCCACTTTAAAACAATAAATTACTTGCTTGTCGTGGATAAACTATAGTATGCACATATTTACGCTTTCCTTTCACCTTTCATTTAACGCCTTGTACGTCAAAATCGGATAAATAACAACGAAGATATATTGTAATGGTCTTTCGGCACGTTAGTTTGTTTGAACATAATTTATGGATGGTAATCATTCGTTGGTTAGTCTTCGTCATAATTGGATTATATCTGAATATCATTGTAAAATGGTAATTGTTGTAGATGCAATATAATATGCATCAAATCGAAAAATAGTCATCTTGGAGATTTATGTATAGTTGTGAATATGTAGATAAGACTCTTGACTAATTATACGTTCAGATGAGATTTGTGTGTATTAGTGAGTGTTCAGCGAAGACTCTTGTCGAATTGTACGTTCAGTGGAGATTTGTGTATAGTAGTGGTCGTTCAGATGTGGCTTGTAGAGAACGTTTAGGTCCTTGTCGGTTTGTGATCATCCAACTCATATCTATATCGAGTAATATACATTAGTTGTTTGAACATACTGGAAGAATGGTAAATTCCTTTTTAGTCCTCGTTATAATTGGATTATATCTGAATATCGTTGTAAAATAGTAATTGTTTTAGATAAAATATATTATGCAATAAAACGTTATCGCATACCAATAATCGTATTTGTGAGTTATGTAGTTACTGTTCGGAGGATACTTGAAATGACTGCTCAGATGAGATTTATATATTTATGTATAGTAGTTGATGACCTACATTTCCGTCTTTCCTGTTGTGTCCAATATAATACTTTTTTGTTATTTTGTTGTCACCCATTCTGTAGACGTGTCCATACCAGTGGATGTCCTTCGTTATTCTGTGATTAACGCACATAATTTCTTACGATTCTTTCATTTCTTACTCTGACAAATTTCGTTTTTTTCTTCCGACAGATTTTCTTTAGCGATTGTTCTGTCCTATCTTGAGTCTAGTATACAACTGTTATACGTCTGATATGAGTTAGAACGCGTCTGCTATACATCTCATATGCGTTAGATAGTGTCAGGTATACGTCTGTTATATGTTCGATCGCGTTAGATATCTGTTACAGTTCGTTTACAGTTAGGGTACGTTACCTGTTGTTGTACTAAGTTTAAAATTGCTAAACATCGATAGGTTACCTGTGAATTATTTTCTAGTCATTCTGATGCGATATACCCATCGTATGTCCTTTGAGAATATCACGTTTTTCTATATTCTATTACCTATTCCGTTATTACAGAGTACAGTGTGGTAGACTGAAATAAGTGTGGAAGAAATAAAGCACGATATGTTGTTTATATGTTTATTTCGATTTTATTATGGATATCTAAAAATTACAGTATAATTCATTATTCCATGATTAACACATTTACATTTACCAAACAACAGTTCCGATTCTTTGTTGGAGCAAAATGCTGTGAATTGGTTATTTTTCTTTACATGTTCTATAAGTTTGCATGCGTATCCTCTTTTTCGATGATGAGGTAATGTATATACGTAATCTAATACTCTTGGTACATCATGCTGTCCGAGTGGATCAAAGGCGCATTTTGATAATAGAACAAACGATACTGGTTACTTAGAAGGCTTGATACAAACTGAATTTTATTCAATCATGTAACCTCTATCAGGTCGACTTTTATCCCACACGACTGCGCGCCTCGGGGTGGAATCTCTTTGGTCATGGCTTCATTCTCATTGTGTTGAGGGGCGTTTACATGTTACCATTTAGGCGTTTACTTACCGTTCCTATGTCATCTGTGGTCGATACATGTTGGGGTGTGGTGCATGAGGGTACGTATTGGTTAGGGCCTGGTGATACGAGAATACGTAACACCACGGTTTGGGGCGTTTACATGTCATTAATGGGCGTTGACATGTCACCATTCAGGCGTTTACTTGTGGATGTTCCTATACCACCATTGGTCGATTGTTTCAATGAACTGTAATGTACGTGGAATCCCCTTCTAAATAGTTCCAATAGCAACAAAGATATGATTTAGCGTCGTTTTCACAATGTTGTCATGTTTGTTTCTCTGTTAGCCTCAGTGACTACTCACCATTCCTTCAACGTCTATTATGCTAAAATTCGATCAATAGCAACAAAGATCCGATATAGTGCCATTTTGACAATGTCTTTGTCTTTGTTTTTATGATAACATATTTTGATATCTTCTCCTCTTTCCAACGAGCCCTCATTCGCGAAGATCGGACCAATACAAACGAAGATATGGTGTAGTGCCTTTTTGGCAATGTCTTGTCTTTATTTTTGTGTAAAAGTATTGGATATCCCCATCCTCTTTTATTTAACGTGTTACACGTAGTAATCTGACTAATAACAACACAGAAACGATATAGTGCCGTTTTGGCATTGTCTTTGCGTTTGCTTTTTTGTCTTAACATATTCGTTACCACCTCCCAATTCCATCGATACCTTGCACGTTGTTGTACGTTGAGCTGTTTAGGCTTTACAAGCTTAGTGTCCTTTTGGCAATGACGTCATCTTTATTTTCATCTCAACGTATTCGTTTGCCCCTCCCCTTTCCATCGATACCTTACACATTGTTATACGTTGAGCCGTTTAGACGCTACAAGCTTAGTGTCCTTTTAGCAATGCCGCCATCTTTGTTTTTTCTGTGTCTACGTATTTGTTGAGCCCTTCTCTTTACATCCATACCTTGCACATTGTTGTACGTCAAGCCATTTCGACGTTACAGGCTTAGTGCCGTTTTGACAATGCCGCCATCTTTGTTTTTTGTGTTAACGTATTCGTCACCCCCTCCCTTTTCCGATGATACCTCACACGTCACGATCGGACGAGCCTTCGCGTCTCCTCAACGAAAAGATCAAAAAATGACCAGAATGGACCTTAGCGATTTCTTATGGGATTTAACATGGGAAAATAGCCAGAACCGGTGCTGCCAAATTACTCCTTTCATCATTTTGCTTTGATTATTTTTATTGTTTTGATTATTTTTTCGTGAATTGTTTCGTTAATTTCTTTCCCAACCTAGCGAACTATTTTATCATAAAAACGACATTTGAGTAATATCAAATTAACATCAAATTGAAAATGTAATTTGTTTAATTTTTATTTTATTTAAATTCTTCATATTTATTGAAGTCATTGTATTAATCATGAACTACGAGCATTATGTTGTTTTTATTTATATTAGTTTTATCTAAATGTAAACTTTCATTTTTAGATTGTCTTAAGAAAGGAAATAAAATTTCCGAAAAAGTTTAATTAGGCTCAAAGAGTTTTACTTTTAGTCCCTTATAAATTGTGTTCCGTTTCGCATTTATATTTATTTTAAAGATTATTTTAAGTTTCAACCCCCATAGTTTTTTCTTCATGGTCCATTCGAGTCGTATATATCAGTGATTATCAAAGACATTTGTGCAGTTTGATTCAATCTAAATTCAGTTAATTAGCCGGCAAGTTGTCCCCTTCGGTTCGTGAGGGCGGAGTCAAGTGGTTACAAGTAACAGTTGCAAGTAACGATTACAACCTTCGGGCGGTTCCTGTAGAGCTATAATTCAAGCTGCTAGCAGTCCACCCAGCATCACATCCAGCACCGTAGCGGAAAGCATCTGTAGTCTTTCATCTAGTGCATGGATAGAAAAGTAAGTGAGCCATTCCCATCTCTATTTTATATATTCTTTCTACTTGCGTGGAGTTAAATAATGTCGTTTAACTAGGGTCTATTATAAAACCTGTTTATTTGGTAAAACCAATATTTTATTACTCAAATATTTCGTTAAAAGGTACAAAAACCTGTTTTGCTTCGAAACAAACAACTTATTCATTTCATATACCTGATTTCAGATATACCTGATCCAGTTAGATAAAAAATAGAATTTTCAACATTTTGCAAGAGATCCAAATAAGACCGGTTTACAATTTTATTGCTTATTTATGACGACAGGTAAAACCCTTTTTATAATTGCGATTTAATTAGTATACTGGTAAACATTTTTAAATCTTTATCATCGTAAAATAAACTTAGAATATTATTAAAAAGCTTTAATCAAAAAAAGGGGTATACTCAAATCACGATTGACAATATTCGAAAAATTTCTTGATAAACAGATTGGAAAACAATCTGACAATTTAGTTATTGAGGTAGAAACCAGGTTAGCAAATATAGAGCCTGTTATAGATGAATTCGAAAAAATTCAATACGAAATAGAAAACATTTCGGAGAATGTTTCTGAGGAATTAGACTATAGGGAAAGCTTTTCAGATTTGTATTATTTGCTTGTATCACAAGCAAAAGCATTAATAAATTCGATTTCAAATAAGCATGAATGCAACAATCGTCCCGTAGAATCATTTTCGCCGAACTTAGAGCAAATTCAATACAGTCCACTTCACTCTCAAATAAAGCTCCCAACTATCGAGTTACCCCATTTCAAAGGGTCATACGGGGGGTGGCTTGAGTATCATGATACCTACGAGAGTCTAATTCATAAAAATTCTTCGATCAATTCAATTCAGAAGTTCCATTATCTTCGGGCATCTCTAGGTGGAGAAGCTGCAAAGGTTATCAGCTCATTAGAGATTTCGGCCGCGAATTATGATATAGCATGGAACTTACTATGAGAAAGGTTTGCAAACACGCGTCTTTTGATCTACAATCACACAAAGGCCTTATTTGATTTGCAACCCATTCCAAAAGAATCTTCTACTCATCTTCATCAACTAATTGACAATGTTTCGAAAAACTTGCGTTCGCTAGAATCTCTTCAGCAACCTGTCATTCTTGGGACACTCTGTTAATATTCATGATAGCAAGCAAGTTAGATGCCCTCACTGCGAGGGAATGGGAATCATATAGATCCGGAAGTGATCTTCCTACCTTTGAAGATATGATCGCATTCTTTAAAGGCAAAGCTGATCTTCTAGAGAAGCTAGAAGTATCGAAAGTTACGTATAAATCGGACAGGCAGTCCAAATTCTCAAGGCAGCCGCAATCTTTTCTCTCGTTCAATAGAAAAGCATGTAAGTTCTGCAGAGAAGATCATGAAATATATAACTGCGCTAAATTCTTGGGGGCTTCGACCCAAGAGCGAATCAAACACGCTAGGGATTCAAAACTTTGTACAAATTGCCTTTATTCTGGCCATTTTAGCTCCAACTGAAAATATGGAGCGTGTAAAAATGTAAGGCAAAACACCATAGTTTGTTGCATTTAGATAAACAATCCGTTCACACTACCGATACTAATCAGCGGATGGAGTCTGAACCTGAACACCAAGTGTCCCTTTCAGCCCACTCGAATGTAGCTCAATCAATTTTGTTTACAGCTGTCGTTCAAATATTCGATAAAACCGGTAGGATTCATCAATGTAGGGCTGTTCTTGATTGTGGCTCTCAATCAAATATCATAACGAGAGAATTAGCTGATAAGCTAGCTCTATCAAGGTCCGAGGTAAATATCTCTATTGTTGGGATAGGTCATGCAGTCTCAAACATTCGATCTAAGTGCACAGCGAAGATTCAGTCAAGGCAGTCTTCGTTTTCTACATCTCTTTCATGTCTCGTAGTCAATAGAATCTACGATAATAGTTTCGACATTGGAAACTTAGATATTCCACGTCATTTAAGACTAGCAGATCCAGATTTTCATGTTGCTTCAAAAATCGACATTCTGATAAGTGTTGATACTTTCTGGAAAATCTTGTGTGTGGGACAATTCAGTTTAGGTCCTTCTGCTCCAGTCATGCAAAAAACAAGGTTCGGTTGGATAGTTTCCGGTGAATTTAATGACAAAAGGGAATCAGTTTCATATTGCAACTTCAGTAGAAATGATTCAAGTTCTGACTTAAATGTTGTAACGTTCCAACGAACATTCATTGGACGTCAATCTATGACGTGCCAACGAATATTCATTGGGTGCCAATTTGTAACCCTTCGAGGCTCAATTTGTAACATCCCAACGTTGAGCTGCTGTTGTCAACTTGTAACCGCAAACCTTAGTTTGCTGCTACAACCTGACTAACATCACTAACAACGTTGGAGCGACAAATCGTTTCCCGTTGGGACCAATTTTTAACGTCATAACCCCTAATGTATCAATTGCAAAATTGCTACATTAGACGTTATACGAAACACTCCCTGGCTAGCTCACTCAGGACGTGGATATGGCCTACTCTGGAGCAACACACGCAAACAAGTAAAAAGAAGTAACAATACACAGTAAAATTAACACATGTTTATTAAAATATTAAAAAAAAAAATGACAGAAAAATACATTTTTAAATATGATATTGAATTTAAATAAAAATTATTCGACTTCTTGCTACAGTGTTACATTATAGTAAGGAAAAATGCTTGTCACCAAATCCTAGGTTTTATCCTGCTCTTTTCTGCTATGGTTGTTAGCAAGCCATGTTGTTAGCTGTGGATTTTCTTGCCCTTGAGTCAACTCTCCTATCGGAATGATAGTGCCATTCTCAGGCCAGTTGGTTTTCTGGATGTTAATATAATTTGACCCGCACCTGAGAAATGTATCCCGGAGGTTGACTAAACTGAAGAAAAACACACCTTGCTTCAGAAAATGGTGAAACCAAAATGAGAGACCTTGCTTGGGGGATGAATAGGTGACCAATCAAATTTAACAAAATTTTATCATTATTCACCCAAGCAAGTCGAGAAACAATTCTTATTTTTGTATTTATCAAAAGCAAATAAGTAAAAGTAAGGATATATAATATTTTAAAGCAAATGGTAATTACTTTTTACAACTGAAATATTCTAATATTAATTAAAAAGCGGATTCGGTAAAAATGACAAGATATATTTATTGCAAAGCTAGATAATTTAGAATTTAGAAACATTTCTATATAGAAATGGTAGTTTGTCAAAAGTTAATTATTATTAAAATCAAAAGATATTATCAAGAATTTAAAATTAATATTTAAAACTATAGAAATACTCGTAAAACTTTTACATAGTATATTAAAGAAACTATATATTTCTTATCGCTAGTTTTTTATATAAAATAAAAAACATAAGAAATATCCACAAAAATAATATGTACCTACTTACATACCATAATCATAAATAATGATCTTAGAATTTTCAAAGCAAAAATTATAAAAGATTTTTATACAACAGGTAGAATCAGGAAACCGATAAAATATATTATACTCTTACCTCCTAATTCAGGAGACGACACAACAATTGGTTATTGTACTTTTACAAGAAGTCATGAAGAAAATCGACATTTTTAGAAATAGAAGTCATTATATCGAGTATCGAGTCAGGGAAATATTTTATCCCAACGAATTATAGTATTCGTCACACTAAAATTATGAGGCAAATATTTATGTGCTATACATTGTAGCAGCATGTAACAGGGCTTTAGAGTTAACACTCAGGGAAATATTCCATTCCAACGAATTGTAGTATTCGTTACACTAAAATTGGTCGTAGACCAAGAGGGAGAAAAGCTACGTTAAGGGTTATCCGCAATCTTTGGTACTGTACATCGATTATACACTGGGCCGATTGAAATCATGTTGTTATGAACGCAGTAGCCCATAATCCATGGTTAAACCTCGAAAGCGCTCCTCAGAGACGACAGTCCTGTGTACTATGAACCCCCCCGACGCCATACCCTAAAGACAACCTTAGCATTAAAGGAAGATCCAGTGGTATAAATGTACATCTCCACCACAGTTCGGTCCCATATATATGTAATTACATAAATATCATACAAAAACAACTAATATGGGGACGATGTATCTATCACTCATGTAGATAAACATCGTTAGAAAGACATTCTTTCAAGAATGTTAGTTCTTAAGGGAAGCTAATTTTAAACCAAGGTAATTATGATATTAGCAATATCACTAGATATGCATATAATCATTAAGTTATAAAAGATAAGATATCATAATCATCAGTAATGTAGTAGGTATATAAATCCAAATATTAGTTATCATAATACTAATCTAGATTTTAGTTGCATAAGATAGTATGAGTAGAACATTATAAGCAGTTAAGAAAGATAAGGTAAACATCAAAATATAAAAGAAATAAGTAAAAATTTAGTAAGATCAATCTAGACATCTATTAAGTATAAAATTTACACAAGATGAAAAGAAAACTGCACAAAATTATACTCAGTTGAACTGAAGAAGAAAAATTAGTCATAAATATACTTTGATTTAAATCCAAACGTTATGCACCTGTTAGAATAATAAAGTAATCTATACAGAAAAATTGTATAGAGCAAAGTTATACAAGAGAGTATAAAAAAACAAAACTTTCCATTGTCATTTCAAAGAAACACAACCCTACATCAGATTTCTAAATAGTAGTATGCATAAGGTTAAATCTACCTTGTAAATGCAATAAAAAATTTCATTAAAATATAACACTCAAGAAAAAGAAAATTCATTGTAGTTATGCATTGATGAGGGCAATCATTGTGAACTAAATCAGAGAAAATTATTATAACTAAACTTCAATAGACAGTATGGTCTGGAAACAATTACATTGTTCATTAAAGATAAGAAGATAATGAGAATTAATTCTCGGCATATTGCATATGCATATTTATGGACTAAGGCAAGTCAATAAAACAGCAAATTGATATTAAGCTAGTATAAGATAAAGTAATTTTTGTATCAAATAGTATCAAAAATTAAAGGTAGGTAAATATCAAGATAATTAAGTAACACAAGTAATTTTGATTGTCAGATAAAGGTAAGTATATTCTTCACAATACCTAGTAAGTCAAAGTTCTACACAAAAGACATTAAAGATATTGCATAAAATTTGGCTTACTTATGATAAAGGAAAATACAAAGCAAAGATAAGATAAGTTATGGTAATATCATATAAAATTGCTATAACACTAAACACTATCCAGGGATCTACACAAAAGAAATAGAACTAGAACTGCATAAATATAGACGTATGTATTTAAAATGTTAAAGACAATTCAAATGCAATCAAAAACTTCAAAGCTTCATAATCTTACACCAGAGGTTTCTATAAAAGAAGATATATGCATAAGATTACTTTCACTCCAAAAGATAAAGAATTATGCCTAACGCAACACCCCTAATGGGTAAATGGAAAATATTAACGCCCTTGTTAATAGTTTTCCTGCAGTGACCTCAAGTCCCGCGAAGATAAATCATCCTAGGCAATTTTTATGTGCTTGTCCGAACAAATCTCATATTTGAACCCATTCAACGAAAAAACAAGACACTTGCACTAGGTATGAAAATTAGACATAAGTTATTACCGCAATAGTTTTAATAACACCATAAAGGTAATACAAGTAGCTAACTTGTAAAGGTAAGAGATAATGTGTTATTAAACGAAGATAAAGATAAGTAAATAACAGTCAAACTTGTGAAAGGTAGTAGATAAATTTTCTAGCAAAGGTTCTCATAACTAAATATTTTATTGAAAAGTCCATAAATAACGAAGATATTTGTTAACGCAGGTAATAAAAATATGTATAAGCTTAACAAAAGAGATAAGAAGATAATTTAAAATATATTCAATACAAGATATATGTAAGTTTAAATTACACTTAAAAGTAAGATATAATAGTATAACTGCAAGTTTTACTCAAAAGACATATTTTTAATATGCATTACTGATTTTCATCGTCACTAGAATCAGTGACATCTAATTTGATATCCCTGACATGAAAATTTCCAAGATCATTTCCATCTAGATCCTTTAAATTGTAGACTAATTTAGACAAAACTTTATTGACAATACAAGGGACAAATTTTGGTGCTAGTTTTGCGGAGAAATCATCGACAGCTTTTGATAGGACAAAATTTTTTTTCCAGACTTTATCACCAACGTGATATTTGACATCACGTCTACGAAGGTTATACCTTCGTGCCCCACGTTGGGCGCCAATTTGTAACGTTCCAACGAACATTCATTGGACGTCAATCTATGACGTGCCAACGAATATTCATTGGGTGCCAATTTGTAACCCTTCGAGGCTCAATTTGTAACATCCCAACGTTGAGCTGCTGTTGTCAACTTGTAACCGCAAACCTTAGTTTGCTGCTACAACCTGACTAACATCACTAACAACGTTGGAGCGACAAATCGTTTCCCGTTGGGACCAATTTTTAACGTCATAACCCCTAATGTATCAATTGCAAAATTGCTACATTAGACGTTATACGAAACACTCCCTGGCTAGCTCACTCAGGACGTGGATATGGCCTACTCTGGAGCAACACACGCAAACAAGTAAAAAGAAGTAACAATACACAGTAAAATTAACACATGTTTATTAAAATATTAAAAAAAAAAATGACAGAAAAATACATTTTTAAATATGATATTGAATTTAAATAAAAATTATTCGACTTCTTGCTACAGTGTTACATTATAGTAAGGAAAAATGCTTGTCACCAAATCCTAGGTTTTATCCTGGTCTTTTCTGCTATGGTTGTTAGCAAGCCATGTTGTTAGCTGTGGATTTTCTTGCCCTTGAGTCAACTCTCCTATCGGAATGATAGTGCCATTCTCAGGCCAGTTGGTCTTCTGGATGTTAATATAATTTGACCCGCACCTGAGAAATGTATCCCGGAGGTTGACTAAACTGAAGAAAAACACACCTTGCTTCAGAAAATGGTGAAACCAAAATGAGAGACCTTGCTTGGGGGATGAATAGGTGACCAATCAAATTTAACAAAATTTTATCAATATTCACCCAAGCAAGTCGAGAAACAATTCTTATTTTTGTATTTATTAAAAGCAAATAAGTAAAAGTAAGGATATATAATATTTTAAAGCAAATGGTAATTACTTTTTACAACTGAAATATTCTAATATTAATTAAAAAGCGGATTCGGTAAAAATGACAAGATATATTTATTGCAAAGCTAGATAATTTAGAATTTAGAAACATTTCTATATAGAAATGGTAGTTTGTCAAAAGTTAATTATTATTAAAATCAAAAGATATTATCAAGGATTTAAAATTAATATTTAAAACTATAGAAATACTCGTAAAACTTTTACATACTATATTAAAGAAACTATATATTTCTTATCGCTAGTTTTTTATATAAAATAAAAAACATAAGAAATATCCACAAAAATAATATGTACCTACTTACATACCATAATCATAAATAATGATCTTAGAATTTTCAAAGCAAAAATTATAAAAGATTTTTATACAACAGGTAGAATCAGGAAACCGATAAAATATATTATACTCTTACCTCCTAATTCAGGAGACGACACAACAATTGGTTATTGTACTTTTACAAGAAGTCATGAAGAAAATCGACATTTTTAGAAATAGAAGTCATTATATCGAGTTTTGTATCGAACGGGAAGGGGGAAATGTCAACAAAAAGGAGTCTTTGACAGACAGTTAATGTCACTAGCATTAAACTAAACAGAGAATAAAGATGGCAGCTCTCGTTCCAAAGTAACAGAAATAGAGATGAAAATTAAATTCATTCTTTAGAAACTTGAGTAAAAGATAAAAATGATGATTATTAAGAAAATAGGAAAGGTAGATACTGAAATATATATATATATATATAAAGAAGATATATTTGGACGCCAACTGGTTTTTATACCAAATACCAGTAAAAATGAAAAGAGAATACTGAATCAATTAAGTAACGACATAATTCTGATACAATCTATATCTGAGAAAATATATAAAAAAATAAGAGATACAATGGAGGATATAGAAGAATATGAAGTATGACAGAAGATATGGAAATTGGAGAATAGAATTAACGAAATATATTAACATAAGAAAGAAAGCAGGCAATGTAGCAGTGATAACGCTACAATGTTCAGTTACAAAAATTCTGGGAACTCGAAGAGTACACGGAACCTGTACTTTCCGAGGAAAACTTAATATGCGAAAAACACTTTGTCCAACAGAGCTTTTCGTATTATCTTCCCCATCACTGAGTCTTAAAGGATGACAGTATTACCACAAAGCTTCCTGTGGTGTTCTACGGTTCCTTTCCATCTTCTTCTGGTCTATCAATAAATGACATTCAAATTTCAGGTCCCACCATTCAGGACGATTAATTCTTAATTTTATTGCGTTTTCGACAACATGCATTTGTTGTGTCTGCTGATATTACAAAAATGTATCGTCAGGTGCTCGTGGATCCTGAACAACAAGCACTTCAGCAAATGTTCTGGCGTTCTTCTCCTTCTGATACTCTGAGCACATATCAGCTAAATACGGTCACATATGGAACAGCTTCAGCTTCGTTTCAGGTCATTCGTTGCTTATTTCAGTTAGCATCCGAGAATAAAGATCTTCACCCTACTGCTTCCAAGATCATCAAGCGAGATTTCTATGTTGATGATCTTCTGACAGGTGGAGATTGCGCGGAGTCATTGTCAAATGTATGCAAGGATATCAACAATATCTTAAACAGCGGATGTTTTGAGTTGAGGAAGTGGGTATCGAATAATCCGGTAGTACTTAATAAAATTCAAAGTTCCAAGTGTCTATCAAATATAAAATCATTCGGTGGAGAAGAAAAGGTAAAGGAACTTGGCCTAAATTGGATGTATGATTCTGACACACTAACATATAAGGTAGCTGATTTACCTAATCCTAATAAGGTAACGAAGAGAATAATTCTTTCTGGTATTGCTCAGATCTATGGTCCTCTTGGGCTGCTTAGCGCTTGCACAATTACGGCCAAGATTATAATGCAAATTCTTTGGCAAGAAAAGCAAGGCTGGGATGAATCTGTTCCCCAAATCATTTTTACGCAGTGGCAGCATTTCAAGGAGGAATTACTTAGATTAAATAATATCGAAATACCTAGGTACGTAAAATTAAAGGATTCGATCTCTTGTGAGCTACATTGAAAATGATTGAAATATGAAATAATTTTCAGTATTTTTTATATTAATATGTGCTTTAAAAGCTAAAGATCTTAGAAACTTCCTCTGAACGCTCTCCAATCCATCAATGTATACTTGATGAAATGGGGACCAAACAACAGAGCAGTATTCAAGACCTGAGCGTACCAGAGAGCAATACAATAATTTGAATACAATAGATGAGAGATCATGACTGTTACGATAAATAAAACCAAGATTACGAAATCATGTTTCCTTAATTTTAAGAAAATGGCTTCTAAATGTCAATGCACAATCCAATAATACACCCAAATCTCTTATCTCAGTAACTGAATCCAAGAGTACATCATTAAGAACATATCTATTAGCTATTAGATTATTTATACGACCAAATGAAATACAAGAACATTTAGTCGGATTTAAGCTTAAACCATTTTGTTTTGACCATAAAAATATATTATTTACATCATCTTGCAGGAGATATCTATCCGATTTATTATGTATACAACAAAATAACTTAAGATCATCAGCAAATAGCAGGAAGTGTGAGTTTTTGATAGCCTTACCAATATCGTTAATGAACAAGTTAAAAAACAAGGGACCACAATGAGACCCTTGTGGTAACACCAGAATAACAATGGAATTCTTTTGAAATATAATTGTTAATCCGAACTTGCTGTGTACGTCCAATCAGAAAACTTTTAATCCAATTAACAACGGGGTCACCAAAGCCAAATGCATGAAGTTTGTGGACCAAAAGATTATGATTAACCTGGTCAAAGGCCTTTGAGAAATCAGTGTAACCGCTGTCGACCTGAATTTTATTCTCAAATGAACCCAACAAGTATTGTTGGTAATTGACAAGGTTTGTTACTGTTGACTTCCCGTTAGAAAATCCATGTTGTTCATCAATAATTATATTTCTGCAAGCCCAGGTGAGATTTATCGATACCAATTTATCAATAAGTTTCGGGAATGCTGATTGAATAGTTATACCTCTATAATTGTTAACACATTCGCGATTGCCAGATTTATAGATAGGTGTAAGAAAACTATTTTTCCAATATTGTGGAAATACAGATGATGACAATGATAAATTGAAAATTTGTTGTAAAGGTTTACAAAGGGAAAAAATACAGTTCTTAATAAGTGCTGCAGGTATACCATCAGGTCCTGAAGAATATGTAGTTTTTAAACTCATAATCCCCTCGAAAACATCAGTCAGACCAAACTTCAGAATCTGAAAATCCACACTATAGTCCAATTTAAACTTAGGTACATTATACTCACTATCATTATATGTACCTGAAAAATAACTGGCAAAAAGATTAACTATTTCATCACCATTCTGAGCTATTACATCCCCACCTTTATTAGTCATTACATTAAGATAAGCACTAGACCCACGTGTAGTACTAACATACCTCCAAAAAGAGTGGGGATTACTTGAAAGATTTGCTTGCATATTCTCTAAATTGTTCTTGTAAACATAATGCTTGTAATGATTTACATCTTTTCCTTAACACCGAAAATTCCTCATATGAGTTGCCTGAAGCTTTAAAATTCCTGTGAGCTATTTTTTTCTGTGTGACGAGATCAATTAATTCTCGCGAAAACCAAACTGGAAAGCTTAATGATTTAAACCGTTTGATGGGAACAAACATATTGATGGCATCATATAAAATATGGTAAAAATTTTCTAAGCAGCAATTTATATCTGATTCATCTAATACCTTGTTCCAAGGAATTGAAGCTAAATATTCATTTAAAACTTGATAATTACATTTTTTAAAATCATGATAGAAGACATCATATTTAAGAAACAAATTTAAATTGGTTGCATGTAACAATATAGTATATGCTGAATCATGTTGCGAAGTATTCAATAGAATATCAGTTGAAATCGACACAACTGCATCCCTCTGAGTACAGAAAACTAGATCTAAAAATTTATTATTAAGGTTAGGCAACGCATTTACTTGTGACATATTTTGAAAATTGTAGCAAGTACAAATAATATTTGCTGGAGAGTGATGCGGACACTCAACTGTAACACCATTACTAAGATTATCCCAGGATGCTTCAGTAGGTTGTAGTCACCACACATACAGAATTCACAATCACTGAATCTATCCGCTAAGTCCAACATACAGGTGGAATGCTCCTCATATACTGACCCAGATGAACGTGGAGGAAAGTACACTGCACCAATGGCTAACTTTTTTGTGTCACACATTACCTGTGTAAAAACGTGTTCCACAGAGGAATCGATAGACCTAACCAACATTGCATTAAGGATCTTATGGACAGCAATAAGAACACCACCACCACGAGTCTTTGAACTAGTTTCGGGGTCCCTGTCATGTCTATACACATTAAAGTGACTCAATCCCAATTCAGCATCTAAGATTCTAGGTGTAAGCCATGTTTCAATAATAATAATAACATCATAACTAGAAAGACTCACAGCATGTCTGAAATTCTGAAGTTTAGTGCACATACCGCCAACATTCTGAAAATATAAGCTCAATGATCGTTTTTTGAATTATTGGATTTACTGACAATGATTTTGGGTACCCCATTAAAGTACTTGATCTTCAAATCATTCTCACCCTGTGTGTTTCTGAATTCTAACTCCTTATAAACGGCATTCACTTTCTCACGCTGTAAAGGGGTAAGATCAGCTCCAAGCAAATTAGAACCCATTAAAGATCTACGTTGTTTTAGACATGAGATAACTATTGCTGAATCATTAAATGCGACTTTAGGAGGTCTTGGTTTAAAGTTGCATTAAAGTAAGTCGACCAAGGCGAAAAGCTTTAAAGGTGTTGTTTTTATATCACAGGCGTAGATTACGCGGGTTATTTTTTAGTCAAGGATCGAAAGGGGAGTGGATGCAAACTTTTAAAAGCATATGTAGCCTTATTCGTATGTTTCACAACTCGTGCTGTTCATTTAGAATTGGTATCTGATTTAACTACTCATTCATTTATAGCAGCCTTTAGGCGCTTTGTAAACAGAAGAGGAAAACCTCTTAAGATGTACTCTGATAATGGAACTAACTTTCAGGGTGCTAATCGTGAACTAAAAGAGTTTTATGATTTTATTAAGACTAATAAGCGTGAGATTCAAGACCATTCAATACTCGAAAGTATTGAATGGCACTTCATACCTCCACAATCGCCGCACTTCAGTGGCCTTTGGGAGGCCGGCGTTAAGTCAATAAAATCGCATTTAAAGCGCGTCGTCAGCAATGCTCACCTCACGTATGAGGAATTCTCTACAATACTCACGCAAGTAGAATCTGTCCTTAATAGTCGTCCTATATCTGCCCTTTCATCAGACTCCAATGACCTTTGTCCTTTGACTCCGGCTCATTTTCTGATCGGAAGGCCTTTGACAGCCATTCCTGAACCTGATTTAATGTCCATAAACGAAAATAGATTGAACCAATTTCAGCGCCTTCAAAAAATGGTGCAGCACATTTGGTCAAGGTGGTCTAAGGAGTTCATAGGAGAGCTGCAGCAGCGGAAAAAATGGAAACAAGTTTCCAAAGGCATTAATATTGGCACACTAGTTCTTATCAAGGAAAAGAACTTGCCGCCTCTAATTTGGCAGTTGGGACATGTAGTCGAGCTGCATCCAGATCCAGACGGAGTTTCCAGGGTGGTGTCCATAAAGACGACGAGAGGGATCATTAAGAGAGCAGTATCTGTCATCTGCCCTCTACCATGCAGTGAATAGTGCTAGACTCTTGAACAATTTTGCTCATTTTTGAAATTGTTAAGTTGTTGTATTATTTTGAAAGACTATTTTTAGCCTTTCAAGGCGGGCGGCCTGTTCCGTTTCGCATTTATATTTATTTTAAAGATTATTTATCACAGTGGTGATATATTCATTTTTATCTCTATTTAAACATACGCGCCACTAACGAGAGCGCTTTGTGTTTTTTGCCGGCTAAGGCAGAAAACGGCTTTGGCGCGAAAAAATCACTTCGCCATTAACACTCGACCAAGTCGGTCGATATATTGTATTGTCATCGACGCATCAAGGAATTTGGATATCGGTTAAAATACTTGGGAATTCCAAGGTTGGCCAAATCCAAATTTCTAATTGATTCGATGCAGGGAAATTCCACTTTCGCTACGTAAAACAAAGGATTTGTTTTACATAAAAGCAGGTAGATTTTCTCTCATCGGTCAGTCAAGCTTGCCTCTTCTACTGTAGACCTAGTCGGTGCTATTATTGTTCCTACTAAGTTATTGTTTTATTTCTGATTTTTTTATATACCATTTTATTTTAGCATTATTGTATATTCAGACCTTTTCAGGTTAGAATAATATATTGATCTATATTTGTTTTGATTGTTTATTTTTCTTGTATTTTGTGTCTAAGTTGTTCTTCCGTAAGTTAAGAATACTTAGAAATATTTATCTTGCTTTTTCTATCTTATATTCTGATTTGTACTTTGTCTAAGTAGTTCTTTCCGGTAAGTCAAAGAACTCTTAGAAATATTTCTCTGAATATTTGACTTGATATTTTAATTGTGCGTTTAAGCCGTTCTTTTCCGGTAAGTCAAAAGAACACTTAGAAATATTTTCATAATCATTGTTGCATTATTATTTCCGATATTTTATCTAAAATATTTTCTTCCTTAAGTTAAGAAAATACTTAATACATTTGTCTCTTTCATTTTATATTTTATGCTAAGTTGTTTCTTCCGTAAGTCAAGAAACACTTAGCAATATTTCCACATCTTTTCTGTATTTGATTTTCGTATTTGTAAGTCGTTTCTTCCGTAAGTCAAGAAACACTTATAAGTATTTGTATTCTTATTTTTCCATATTTGATTCTCTTGTTTGTTTTCACTCTAAGTTGTTTCTTCCGTAAGTCAAGAAACACTTAGAAATATTTCCATACCTTGTTTCATATTTACATATTTCATTTATCTGTATTTCTGTCCTAAGTTGTTTCTTCCGTAAGACAAGAAACACTTAGGAATATTTCTGCACTTTTCTATTCTTTTATCTTGTGTATTTTACTTTTCATTCTAAGTTGTTTCTTCCGTAAGTCAAGAAACACTTAGAAACATTTTCTTTGCATTGTACTTTTATACCATTTTATTTTTCTTGTTTACTGAGTTATTCCTTCCGTAAGTCGAGGAATACTTAGACTATTTTACCTGTTCTGTTTTCTATTTTTGATCTGTTATTTTGTAACTGCTCCTTGGAACTGTTACCTATAACAGATACTTGTCACGGTAACCGTTATTTTATACCAGTAGAAGTATTAAACCATTTTATCAGTGACAAGCAAAGATGGTCAATACCCGGTCTAATTCCGAGGACAGGAAGAAGTCCGCAGAGCCGGCGATGGGTCCTACAGGCCCAAATGCCCCCTCTCGGCAACATGGCGCCCAACAAAAATCCGAATCCACGACCCCAGGACCGTCTTCAAGCCAGCCTTCAACCGCTGACTTCATAGCTGGACTTATGCAAGCGATGACGGCCCTTTCAACTACCCAAGGCACAATACCACAGATGCCCCAACACACACCTGAGCCACCGAAGCCCAGGATCACTTACATGAAACCACCCCAATTCTCAGGCCGAGACATCGAGAATCCACTCAACTTTCTGAACAAAGCAGAGAACTTCCTCACCAAATACGATGTCGACGAGGACCAATGGATTGACTACCTAATAGACAATTCTCTCCACGGTGATGCGAAGAAATGGGCCCAGAAATTCTCACATACGGACCTGCCATACGACACGTTCCGAGGCCGCCTCCTGAAGAAGTACAACGATCCCGCTTTACTTTCAGCCCTCACATCCAAACTCCACGGCGAACACCAACGGAAGGACGAACCAACGGAAGACTTCATCAATGGGAAAGCTGCCCTGTTCAGACGTCTCGCCCCGTACACCCCTGAAGACCAGAGATGCATCACAATTGTGAATCAACTGCGACCAGAAATCTCGATCTGCCTACGGCTGAACATCCCGAAGACAGAAGAAGACCTCCTAACGATCGCCCAGGGAATGGAAGCAGACACCCGCCGGAATACCGCTCTGAACAAACCCCAGCAACAACCTCAACAGCCGTACCGTCCCCTACGTCAGGATAACGCTCCACGACACCCTGAGGCGATAGACGAATGGAGGAACCCCAGCGGACAGTACAGGATGCCATCAATGGACCAACCATCACCTCCAACCCCACAGAACCAGGGAAACGCCAATCGGGGCGCCAACTGAACCCTGTTGTGAAGATGGTGCCCCAACTGAATCCTATTCAGGTACAACCCTCGACAGCAGGCCTCCCCTAACTATATGGAAGGATCAACGGGCAGCAAGTGAAGATTTTGGTCGACACCGGTGCCTCCGGGAACTTCGTTCACCAGAGGTTGATCCAGAGACGGGACCTGCAACGAGGACCAGGACTGGTTCAGCTGGCATGCACGGGCAGCACATCCCGCACCCTAGGGACTGCTGCAGTCAATATAAACATTGACACTCTGGACACGACTGTAAACTGCATGGTTATGGAGGATTTGAACCACGACGTTGTGTTAGGGATGCCTTGGTTGGAGCAGGAAGAGGCCAATGTAGACATACCCCGAAAATGTCTACACGCTGGTACTGCCTGCCGAACCACCATCTACTGGGCGACCCCAGCAGAAAGGCAAGCCAAACCACAACAGCTGGAATTCCATCAAACCCCATCCCAACAAGCAGAGCAGTCAACCCAAGAGGACAATGAAATATTAGACAACCGTTCACGCCAGCCGACCACTGAAGAAACCGAAACAGCGGACATCAGTACAGGCACACCCGAAGAAGAAGAAGAAGAAGACTACGGCGTTCCATTACTAGAGACGATGGAGGACGTCGACGAGGAGGAAGAACCTAGCCTGACAGCAGATGACATGCCAGACGCCGAATGCCTTCTACTGATAGAGACAATGGAGCACGGCGACGAGGAGGACGACACCGACTCCATCCTCGACGGTCCGGTCGACATACCACTCCGAGAGGAAATCCGGTGAAGTCACCGGACACACAAGAGAAAGAAACGACTTCGGAGACGCGAGCAGCAAACCTCCGAAGACGTACCCAGGAGCGAGATTGAAGAGAATCTCCTCCAAGAGTTCACGATGGTCGACGATGCTGACCATAGGACCCTGACCCCTCCGGACGGACGGGATGAAGGAACCACAGCGCAGCCGACCGCCAAAGATGAACAAGGATAAGGTCCCATTACGACACGTGGAGATATCAAGGTGAATTGAGTAGCCTTATATCTTCACGACGTCGTAGGACCTCCTCAGGGTGAATAAAGTAGCCCTGACGGAAGCAGACGAGCCACCCGGCACACCTGGGCCTACTGGACCATATACAATTAAGTTCAAATATCTTAAGTACAATATCTTAGTTTTTTTTTTATCTTAAGTCTTTTAAATTATATTCTTTTAGGGTAAAAATTTTATTATTGTATTTTTTTTGATTCTTAAATTGTATTTTTCTATTGTTTTAATAAATTTTCTTAGCACCGTTAGGTCTTTCAGAGGAGGGGGGATGTCCTCGACGCATCAAGGAATTTGGATATCGGTTAAAATACTTAAGAATTCCAAGGTTGGCCAAATCCAAATTTCTAATTGATTCGATGCAGGGAAATTCCACTTTCGCTACGTAAAACAAAGGATTTGTTTTACATAAAAGCAGGTAGATTTTCCCTCATCGGTCAGTCGAGCTTGCCTCTTCTACTGTAGACCTAGTCGGTGCTATTATTGTTCCTACTAAGTTATTGTTTTATTTCTGATTTTTTTATATACCATTTTATTTTAGCATTATTGTATATTCAGACCTTTTCAGGTTAGAATAATATATTGATCTATATTTGTTTTGATTGTTTATTTTTCTTGTATTTTGTGTCTAAGTTGTTCTTCCGTAAGTTAAGAACACTTAGAAATATTTATCTTGCTTTTTCTATCTTATATTCTGATTTGTACTTTGTCTAAGTAGTTCTTTCCGGTAAGTCAAAGAACTCTTAGAAATATTTCTCTGAATATTTGACTTGTTATTTTAATTGTGCGTTTAAGCCGTTCTTTTCCGGTAAGTCAAAAGAACACTTAGAAATATTTTCATAATCATTGTTGCATTATTATTTCCGATATTTTATCTAAGATATTTTCTTCCTTAAGTTAAGAAAATACTTAATACATTTGTCTCTTTCATTTTCTATTTTATGCTAAGTTGTTTCTTCCGTAAGTCAAGAAACACTTAGCAATATTTCCACATCTTTTCTGTATTTGATTTTCGTATTTGTAAGTCGTTTCTTCCGTAAGTCAAGAAACACTTATAAGTATTTGTATTCTTATTTTTCCATATTTGATTCTCTTGTTTGTTTTCACTCTAAGTTGTTTCTTCCGTAAGTCAAGAAACACTTAGAAATATTTCCATACCTTGTTTCATATTTACATATTTCATTTATCTGTATTTCTGTCCTAAGTTGTTTCTTCCGTAAGACAAGAAACACTTAGGAATATTTCTGCACTTTTCTATTCTTTTATCTTGTGTATTTTACTTTTCATTCTAAGTTGTTTCTTCCGTAAGTCAAGAAACACTTAGAAACATTTTCTTTGCATTGTACTTTTATACCATTTTATTTTTCTTGTTTACTGAGTTATTCCTTCCGTAAGCCGAGGAATACTTAGACTATTTTACCTGTTCTGTTTTCTATTTTTGATCTGTTATTTTGTAACTGCTCCTTGGAACTGTTACCTATAACAGATACTTGTCACGGTAACCGTTATTTTATACCAGTAGAAGTATTAAACCATTTTATCAGTGACAAGCAAAGATGGTCAACACCCGGTCTAATTCCGAGGACAGGAAGAAGTCCGCAGAGCCGGCGATGGGTCCTACAGGCCCAAATGCCCCCTCTCGGCAACAGTATAGCCGGCTTTTTTAACGATCGTAATCAGAACATACGTAATAAAAGTGTTTCAACCCCCATCGTTTTTTCTTCAAATTGATTGCAAATAATAAGAACAATATAATTGAACAGTTACTACATATTCATAATCATATATATATATATATATATATATATATATATATATATATATATATATATATATATATACATATATATATATATATATATATATAGATATATATATATATATATATATATATATATATATATATATATATATATATATATACAGTGAGGTAGTACATTTTCATAATTATACTACGGACAATATACTACCTACCACAAAGCAATTTCGGATGATTGGAAAATGACCTTGTTATAAAAAAAATCTTATACGCTACTGTAAGATAAGAAATTTAAATTAATTGTTAGTTTGTATAGAGCTTACACATTTTGAATAAAAACAAATAAGATTATTTATTATTCAAAGCTCAAAGTTCATGTATACATAAATTTAGCTGAAAACTTAATGCTGCAGTTATTTTGAAGAGATAGATAATAATACAGTAATATTGAAAATAACGTCTTTCTATGTACGTAAGTATAAAATAATTTTAAATCAACCAAAAACTATATTATTTGTATTTGAATAATATATCAGTATACTGTTTTTTTTCTTCCTTCGATCACGTGGTAAAAATGTGTTCACTCTTTAGCTTGTATCCTACAAATGCTTTTTATTTAAATCATTTTTAAGCAGTTCATTATATACATATATTAAATCGATATAAAATACCTCAAAATATTGCAACTAAATACTTCTCTGCACAATTTCTTTTTTACACTACACATTTTATAGGCGTCGTACATTGGAAAGTACAGTAGAGACGACAATCAGCAACATCCATTTATTCTATATTTAGTTGTATTATAGTAATAGTAATAGTAATTATAGTAATTTAATAAATAAGTAAAAGTTAACGTATGTATTATACGCACAGTCTGTTGAGGTGGAAATATACGATCAATGTAATGTCTTTAGTCCTCTTGGATGTATTAAATGGTGTTGGATGTTTAGAGAATTTTGCTATTCAGATAAACGTTTTTTGCCTCTTTAGGACATGTTTATGAGTATATACTCGTATGGGTAGTAAACGTAGGCACTGCTGTTAAAATAGTATACCACTAGTTGTTGGTCTGGCATCTTGCTAAAGACAGTGAAGACCAGAGAAGAGAGAACTTAAATAAAGTAATAGTTCTTTTCAGATGTTTTTTTTTTAATTTACTGACTCCAAGTTTTGTAAACGCGTTAAGGCAGTTAAGGCTGTTACTTTCCTATGGACAGGTATAACTGTGAAATAAGGTGAAACTACATAAAACCGACTCCTTTCTGTCCATGTGCAAAAGTTCGAAGTGAGCTATTTATCTAAAACGGCAAAAAGGAGGACTTAACTCCAAGGTATTATTTATTCGTCAGGAAGTTCGTTGTTGGCAGAGGTTAGCAGTTGGGTTGAGAGAAAGAAAAGTTCATTTTTAGGACATCTCACGAATACATAGCCGAGAGATGGGTATGAAGTTTTAGGGTTTGAGCTTGGATATTGGCTTCGGACTATTTTTAAAGTGTAACTCTCTGCTCAGAGAGGAAAGCCTCGTAAGTATGTTTGTGGTGTTTCATATTTGATGTATTTGGTCGGAGGAAAAGTCGTTTTGTTTGTAATTTAGTTTACACAGAATAATCTATTCCAAAGATAGCAGCTTTATGTGAGATCTTGACTAAATGTAGATGCTTTGTACTTAATCAGAGGCCTTATGTACCTACTTTGTAAAAAATAAGTCTACTTAGTATATATGATTGTTTGACTTGTAAACCCATAAAGTATAAAACAGTTACCACCAACAAAATGAGTCTGGCAGTATTAATTTATTAATTTTTAATAATATTTTTTAAAACATATAATAAGTAAAAATAAGCACTAAGACTATAAGAAAAGTGAGGACTGTTTTTACCTAGTACCTGGTACCTATGAATAGGTCGTCGGCCCAAGCTACCAAGTACGCATTCACTTAAAGTAATATAGTTGATTAAGCTCAGGTTATTGGAGCTTTTAAAAATATAAAAATATACAGGGTGCTCCAATAAAAATAAAGCTTATGAACTATTCTAGATGCTGTTTGCGTAAATCATCTTGTAATCACCCGTGTTTAAAAACCGTGTGTATATGTAATCTTTAATCTTTAATTAGACTTTAATCTTAGTTTATTGAGTCAATAAAAAAAAATTATAACTTATTTGTTATCAAAAGTAAAATAATCCTTATATTACCTGTGTTCGATGGATTCAAAAGATTTTCTAGTTGTCTTTTATCGGGATAGAGAAAAAAGAATAAGAATACAAATATATTATATTACAAAGATTTACGTTTCTTTATTTTATATGAACGAATAAAACAATTATTAAATTCTGTCGTTATCTTATCAATCAGCATACAAGAAAATAAATCAAATTTTTATAATAATAAGATTATAAAGCTACATACATTTATTATACGTGAAAACCAATTTTACTTAAAATTTTCTTTACTTGAAACAAGAAACAACAAAACTTTAAACTTTTGAGTAGCCTAACAAAACCTCAGTTCTTAAATTTGAATGCTAATGACCATGATGTCAAACCGATCCTTCACAGATATAAAATTCAATTGTACAAACACTTACAGCTTGTTTTCTTCTTGAGTTGTATGTTGGAACATACCCAGAAAAGTCCAGTCTCCTCAACGATGTGATCTCTCCTCTTTGGCACCTCGGCTCCTTCTTAACGTCTCTGCAAACCTCCTGCAGACTACACAAAAAACACCTGATTCACTTCTCCAAACTCAGCTACTTATTTATGACACCAGGACCTCCTTTTGTCAACTTGATGCCGTAAGAATACTTTCACATATACTTTATAAAATGCCCACGGTAGATACAAGGACCTCTTTTAATCTACTTGTTATCTCCTTCTGCAAAACTATTTACTTCTTTTTACAAATGTCGGTATCCAAACTCACGAACCACACTCTATCTTGAGACAAACGACTGTTTCTTTCGATGACCAAATTATAACTAAATTCTCCGGTCTCAGGATCGGCTCACAAATTTCCATTTAAAAACGACCGTCCAATCAAAAGCTCAAATTGTGTTTACCATGATTTTGGAAAAGCCTAATTTCGGTTTCAGAGAAACACTAAATAGCTTACTTTAAAATTGGTTTTGTCAATACACAATTTATACATATTTCAAAAGATTAGAATATGGTCATTTAATACTCGACTATACAAACAATGAAAAGATTAACTTACAGGTAAAATGTCTTCTAATTCTAAACAAAGGTTTTTTGATAATTTTGTTTGAAACGGAAAAAGGTCGTTTGCCAAACAAATTTCTATTCTTATCTACACTAAATCTTATCTTAAATTACTATTCCGATGGATCTTTTTATTTATTTTTCTTTGGTTGGGAAAGAAGAAACATAACAATATATATACATATATATATATATATATATATATATATATATATATATATATATATATATATATATATAAAAGAAAAAAGAAGTACTTGTAACTCGTTTGGAGCAAATATATAACTGTTTTGGATGGGTTGGAGTCAATAAAAATGCTAGTGATTAACTATTTTTTATTATTAATCTCGAGCTTTCAATTGTGCTTACAATTATTATCAAGAGCTAAAAAAGACAAAATATCTTACAAGGTTGAACTAGAAAGAAAAAACAATTTTTGATAACTATTAGCAGCAATTTTTATTTAGTAAACTAATTGTTATTTGGTAAGTTAACAAAAATTGTTTTTTCTTTCTAGTTCAACCTTGTAAGATATTTTGTCTTTTTTAGCTCTTGATAATAATTGTACACAATTTCAATTGTAACACAATTGAAAGCTCGAGATTAAAAAAATAGTTAACCAATAGCCCTTTTATTGACTCCAAACCATCCAAAACAGTTATATATTTGCTCCAAACGAGTTACAAGTACTTCTTTTTTCTTATATATATATATATATATATATATATATATATATATATATATATATATATATATATATATATATATATATATATATATATATATATTGTTATGATGTATTGTTTGTGAAAGATGAGCAATGAGTGTTTTTAATAATATAGGGTTTTTAAATTATCTTTATTATATCTATTATGAAACACACATATATATCTAACCTAGCCAATGTAAATTTAAAATAAACTATCTTTAAATTGAAATTCTTATGAAACTAATTAAATTCTATAGACAATGTAAAATTTAAACAAACTATCTTCAAAATTGAAATTGTTATGACACTAACTAAATTATATTAACAAAATGTTGTACCTTTCTGTCACTGAATGCCTAAATGAACTGTTTTCCACTATATAGATTCTAATCACCACTCAATGTCTTCGTGCTTCGGTTATCCTTGTTTTTGTGAAATTTCGTTTTCCAATTATCAGCTTCCACCAATTTAAAATATATTTCTTCTTAAGCATTTATAAACCACCAAGCAAACCAGCAAACAGCGTTTATATTTATTCTTCTTTTCAGTATACCAATATCCAATCACCAAATATATTATATAATTTTAATTTTCATTTAATACTTCTTGCATTATCCAATCACCATTTATACATTACATAATTTTTAATCTTCAATAATATTTTCTTTATACTGTTTCTTAATCTTCATTTAACTCACTATATTGAACAATTGGACCTTCTGTCTGACTATAATTGATGTGACTTCTATTTCATGCTAACTCTAATTAACTTTCATACTAAACTGGCCTTATAGTAACTGTAACTCATAACTGATGCCTTGAATCCAAATCACCGGGTATTTATATCTTTTTCCATGTTCCAGAATCATCTAGCAAGAAATCATATTCCATTTGTTCTATTAAATACATGTTCTGGAACAATCCATTTCGCAAACAAGGCCATCTCCGGTGATCTAGAGAATTCCTTACTTTTCTATAGAGAATTTTGTTGACATTTAGGCTTTTCAGATCAGAATATACACTTAAATTAGTAACTAACACTCTAATTTAATAAACTACACATTTTAAACAACATATTATTATAACCCCACTTTATATTCCTAATTATTATTTAAAATGTCACTTGGAGAGTATGTATATCTGGTTGCCTAATCACATGGCTCACTTAAATATATTTACAACATTATAATTACTAAAATAAAACTTTTTTTACACTTATTACATGCTAATTTCTTAAAAATGCCCTCACATAAATAATTTTTTAAAATATTCTCTAGTATATAACTTATTAAAATAACCAAATACTGTTAATATCTAATATTATCTAGTATATAATTTATAAATTATTTTCTTTAAACAACAATCATCTCAATACCTCAAAATAATATTTAAAATAAATAATTTACTTATTATTTTTTTAAATATTAATTTTCTTATCCACATACCCTAATAAATTAATAATTCAATTTTTTTTTTATTTAAAATGTGTTCTATTATAAACATCCCTGTTCGCTGTCTATGTCAAACTGTCATGTCATATAGAGCAATGGAGGCTATATGAGAAAATAAACATATAATCTAATCATCTATTATTGTGTTATGTTTATTTATAGACAAAATCTAGGAATTATTTCCATTCAACAGGCTTTCATCTATATGAATTGGTAAGTTTTACACTTTATTATATTAGAAAGACATTTATAGAATCAATTTTGTATCTAACCCCAAATTATGATTTTTAGGGTACAAAATAATTTCCATATGTACAAGACAACAAGTATGATGTCAAATTGATTCACAATAATGAAATCTACCATCTATTTAACAAATCAAGTCTATTGAATAAAATGGATATATCAGTAAGCTGTTAGTGTTGTTATTATTACTGTTATTCTTAGATCTGGTATCATCCTTTTATAATAATTACTTATTCCAATGAATCCTCTTAAAGTTCTTAAATTGTGTGGTGTTTTATATTCCTGAATGACTTGTGTGCGTTCTGGATCCATTTCGATTCCCTTAGTGTTAAGTTTATAACCTAGATATATTACTTCTTTTTGAAAAAATGTACATTTTTCTTGATTTATTTTTAGTCCAACTTTGTCTAATCTGTTGATTATAATTTTTAGGTGTTTCTCATGATCTTCAGCCGTTTTAGAAAAAATTAATATATCATCAATGTAGTGAATTACAAAATGTTCATATTGATCCAGAATATCATGAAGACATCTACATAGAGCACTGCAAGATGATTGAAGTCCAAATGGTACTACTTTGAATTGATATACTACTCCATCTATCTGAAATCCCGTATACTGTCTACTTTTTCTTTCTAGAGGTATCAACCAGAAACTATGTTGTAAATCGATTTTAGTGAAAAATGACATTCCTGTAATTCTTCCTAGTATTCCATCTATACTCATTGGTGCTTCAAATTGCTTTTCAGTAATCTTGTTAATATTCCTTGCATCCAAACATAACCTGATTTCACCTGATCTTTTACGTACTACTACTATAGGGTTTATGAAACGTGTATCTGCCTTCTCAATGATTCCATCTTCTAACATATTATTAATCGTTCTGTTTACTTCTTCTCTGTATTTATATGGTATTGGGTATGATTTTGTTTTAAAATCTTTTTCTTCTTTAACTTTTATACTATGGATATAATTTTGTGCAATTCTATTTTCTTTATTGATAAGTCCCTTGTGTTGCTGCAATATGGAAACGACTATTGATTTATATTCTTCAGGGCAATTTAAAACTTTTATCATATCTTCTTCTTTACAAATAAAATTATTCTTCATTATGTACTCATTATTACTTGCTTCCAATTTTACGCACTCCACCTCGTAGGCATCCATCTGCTTAAAATTTCCATTCCTTAAATATTCACTACAATTATTCTTTACATTCTTTTGGGACATTTCCCTATCATCAAAATATATTTCTTCTTCATAAATATCATTATTTCCTTTTAATAATATCCTATCAACTCTTATTTCTTCTTCCACCTCATCTTTCTGCATAAATTTAATTATTTGCCCTTCCAAAGTTACCATTTTTTTTTCAAAATCTATCTTTACTTTCTTCTTTTCCAATTCATCATTTCCCATTAATATATCAACACATAAATCCTTGACAATAAATCCTTGCATATTAATTTCTTTATTAAGAATATTAATTTTAAAATTGGCTAGTTTATCAATTTCACCCAATTTCTTATTATTTGCACCAACAATTTTAATTTTTGGAATCTTTATTATATCTGATAGTTTTAATGTATTAAAACTAAAATTCTCCGAGACTAAAGTACTTTCTGAACCAGTATCTATCATAATCTTAATCATTTTATTTTTGGCCAAAGCATTTATATAAATTAAATTAATAGATTCAATAATTTTATCTTCATCTAGAGAAATAAATTCAGAAGGTTTTTCATAATAGCAATGGCCTAACTTGTAATTCAGAAAGTTTACTGAACAAAATTTTGATTATTAGAATTGTCAGATTGTATCTGACCACTTGGATCTGATGTCCTATGTCTTTCCCTACTATGACTTCTACTCACATTTTCTTGCCTTGTACTATTTCGTTCCCTGTCTTCGCAGCTTCTATTCCTTCGTACACAATTTACCTGTCTGTTGTAATTAGGTCGTTCTGTATTTCTTCTATTGTAAAAATCTTGTCTATTATAATTAGTATTGTTATTAAAATTTTGTCTATTATAACTAGTATTGTTATTAGGATTTTGTCTATTTTCATTATTGTTATTATTGTTAAAATTTTGTAAATTGTCACCATATCTAGTATTATTGTATGATTGTCTATATTGTTGATAATTATTCTTATTATATTGAAAGTTATTATTGTTTTTTCTGTTATTATTATTCATCCTAATATCATTGTTATCTTTATTACTTGCCATATTACCTCTTTGTATTCTTTGAATAAAATTAATAAAACTCTCTATTGTTTGAATATTTTGTACAGTTACTGTTTGCACAACATCAGCATCAAAATGTCTAGATACATTTAAGACTGTTTCGTCCTCTCTAAGTGGTGGTTCTAAATATTTTGCAACTGTTATCAGTTTCAATGCATAATCTACCATATTCGATTTTAAATTGTGATTATACTTTCCAAAATATAGGATTTCTCTAAACTTGGCTTGCTCTAGTTCACCCCAATAATAATTTAAAAATTTATTTTCAAATGTTTGAAAATTATCTAAATCATTTTCAATACTAGCAAACCAAGTTGCTGCATTGTCATTTAATGTCATTCTAATATAATCTTTAATATCATTAATATTATTCACTAATCTTAATTTATGTTTTAAACTATTTATGTATACTCTAGGATGCAAATTTTTTATATTACCAGAGAATGTAATCCCAGTCTCATTTGTTAAATTTAAGTAAGGTCTCCCTATGTCTCTCATTTCTGAAATATCATCTATTCTCTGTTCCACATTTCTTATTTGATTACTATTTATTTGGATATTTTGTTGTATATCGTCTAATTTTTCTCTCTGTGTTTCTCCTGTCTTCGTTAATTTTTACTTCTAAGTTACATTTCTGCAACTCTATTTTCTGTTCTATATCTATCTTATTATCATGAATAATCCTCTTTACTTCTGTCCTCTCATTGTCTATCCTTTTCTTGTAGTCATTCCGTATATTTTTTATTTCATTTGCTACTTTTTTCTCTGCAGTTTCAAGTTTTTTATCCATTTGTTTTTTTATTTGTTTTACAATTTTATTATTATTATCTTCTATTTTCTTTTCTAATTTTCTATAATTCTCTTCCAATTTCTGTTCCATTTTTTTCATGTCTTCTTTGATTTCTTTTGAATTCTCTTCCATTTTTTTCATGTCTTCTTTGATTTGTTTTGAATTATCTTCCATTATCTTCATCATCTGCATCATTAATGACATCAAAGTTGCCATATTGACATTTTCCTCTCTTTCTGTATTGATTTATGCAGTATCTTGTGGAACTTGAACTAAACTCTCCTCTTGTATAGGTTGTGTTTCTACTTCCACATCTTCTTCATTCTTTTTGCTTCTTGTACCTTTCTTTCCTTAAGACATTTTGAGACTTTACTTCTTCTTCTTCTTAAGGTGCCATGCATTTCTGCGTAGGCGTCCACCGTACATCGTCTTGTCAGGTGAGATGTTAAATAGTCAGGATTAAATAATTCTGTTTTTAGCAGCATTGCGAAGCATTTCATAGCTGTGGATTCCTGTCCATTGTTGAATATTGCGCAGCCATGACATTTTTTTACGTCCGAGACCTCTCCTACCCTCTATTTTCCCTTCGAGTATCAGTTGCTGAAAAGTGTATCGTTCTCCTCGTATAATGTGCCCCAAGTATGCAGTCTTCTTACTTTTTACATAATTAAAAAGTTCCCTATCCTGTAAGCCCGCTCTTCTGAGTACTTCCTCATTTCTGACCCTGTCCGTCCAGACTTTACTTGTTCAAATATAATTAAAAATAAAATCTATAATTTTTTCTTTCTAATGAAAATTAATTTAATTATATGAGAGCACTTATCTTCCCAAACTAATTCTTTTAAATAGAGAGCCCCGCGGTGGGCGCCAAATTGTTATGATGTATTGTTTGTGAATGATGAGCAATGAGTGTTTTTAATAATATAGGGTTTTTATCGCGGTTCTCAAAGAATGAGTTTGTAAGTACTTTTTTAAATTATCTTTATTATATCTATTATGAAACACACATGTATATCTAACCTAGCCAATGTAAATTTAAAATAAACTATCTTTAAATTGAAATTCTTATGAAACTAATTAAATTCTATAGACAATGTAAAATTTAAACAAACTATCTTCAAAATTGAAATTGTTATGACACTAACTAAATTATATTAACAAAATTTTGTACCTTTCTGTCACTGAATGCCTAAATGAACTGTTTTCCACTATATAGATTCTAATCACCACTCAATGTCTTCGTGCTTCGGTTATCCTTGTTTTTGTGAAATTTCTTTTTCCAATTATCAGCTTCCACCAATTTAAAATATATTTCTTCTTAAGCATTTATAAACCACCAAGCAAACCAGCAAACAGCATTTATATTTATTCTTCTTTTCAGTATACCAATATCCAATCACCAAATATATTATATAATTTTAATTTTCAATTAATACTTCTTGCATTATCCAATCACCATTTATACATTACATAATTTTTAATCTTCAATAATATTTTCTTTATACTGTTTCTTAATCTTCATTTAACTCACTATATTGAACAATTGGACCTTCTGTCTGACTATAATTGATCTGACTTCTATTTCATGCTAACTCTAATTAACTTTCATACTAAACTGGCCTCATAGTAACTGTAACTCATAACTGATGCCTTGAATCCAAATCACCGGGTATTTATATCTTTTTCCATGTTTCAGAATCATCTAGCAAGAAATCATATTCCATTTGTTCTATTAAATTCATGTCTGAATTTTCTGGAACAATCCATTTCGCAAACAAGGCCATCTCCGGTGATCTAGAGAATTCCTTACTTTTCTATCGAGAATTTTGTTGACATTTAGGCTTTTCAGATCAGAATATACACTTAAATTAGTAACTAACACTCTAATTTAATAAACTACACATTTTAAACAACATATTATTATAACCCCACTTTATATTCCTAATTATTATTTAAAATGTCACTTGGAGAGTATGTATATCTGGTTGCCTAATCACATGGCCCACTTAAATAAATTTACAAAATTATAATTACTAAAATAAAACTTTTTTTACACTTATTACATGCTAATTTCTTAAAAATGCCCTCACATAAATAATTTTTTAAAATATTCTCTAGTATATAACTTATTAAAATAACCAAATACTTTTAATATCTAATATTATCTAGTATACAATTTATAAATTATTTTCTTTAAACACCAATTATCTCAATATATATATATATATATGAAAAAGACAGAAAATATTTTATTTCACGTTCAAAGCGTCTATGTACCTATTGATACGTATTTCGCTTTAATAAAGCTCATCAGAATAGTTATTCATAGCCGTTCTCAACGTGAAAAATAAAATTCTCTGTCTTATTAGAAGTAACAATAACATGACTTCGTTATGGACGCAATAGCGACATCTGATAGAAAAATTTTGTTTCGAAACTATCTTACCGATTTATATATATATATATATATATATATATATATATATATATATATATATATATATATATATATATATATATATATATATATATATGTTCGGAAAGATTTCCGCGGTTAGTACAATTAAACTTAGAGCTAAGATTAATATTATTATAAAAATTAATATTAAACTCACCAGTCTTCCGGGTTGAACCGCGTCGATATCCATTTTGCCGAGCTTTCGACATCCTCTCTGATGTATTCTTCAGGGCTTCCGAGGTCTCAGTCTCCCGAGCCCCCAGACACTACTACACTCACTAGTCACTTCTAGTTCACTCACTAGTTCACTACTACGACTGGGACCAGGGGACGGTTCATTTATACCGTCGATGGTGACGTGGCCTAGGTGGGGGTTAGGGTGGGGATTGACGCGAACATTTCCGACAGTGGGATTTTGATTCGAAGATGGAGAGGGCGATATTTTGTTTCAGGAAGCCCTGAAGAAGACATCAGAGAGGATGTCGAAAGCTCGGCAAAATGGATATCGACGCGGTTCAACCCGGAAGACTGGTGAGTTTAATATTAATTTTTATAATAATAATAATCTTCACATCTTCTTTAATATATATATATATATATATATATATATATATATATATATATATATATATATATATATATATATATACAAACAACACAGTTTATTAGAGTTGCAGTCAGAAAATTGGCCGGGATGTTAATGAAACACTCTTATGACTTTTCGTCTAGCTTTCGGAATCGTTTTGTTCCTTTTTCAAGACTCTATAATAAGAAAAAAGTGTAAATATTTATAAAAAATATCACAAATCTTCAGTGCAACTTACTAGTCGTTGAGATTATTTACAAAAGCATAGACACTCAACATTAATAACAACACACATAAAATATAAAATAGTGGACAAAATACATTTAAAATTCTTTAAAATTTAGGTACAAGTAGTAAAAATTTTGTTGTCATCTTTTACTAGTGTGTTTTAACTCTGGCACATAGAGAACAAAAAGAAAAACTCCTATGATTAAAAAGTAATTAGGTGTATTTAATATCATGTTTCTTTTTAAGAAATACTAGAGGCCCATCTTAGGTGATTTTAATTTTTAAACCTGTCTTAATGGTATGCAACATGTTATGCATATAACTGTAATTTGTGTGGGTACGGGTACAGGTAGATATTAATTTTATTTTGGATGTTTTTCCAGTAAGTAACAATAAATGTTGCTCAGTTTATCTAGGTCTGACTTTTTATTGATGCAAGATGTACTTGATTTTATGGAACACATTTCCAAGAAAACACGTTTTGAATGGTTCTTTTCCTAGGTAGGAGATGAATTTGTTAGTGTGTTCGTTACACAGAGAGCGAAGCCCAGTTCTACACCAAAACCACCAGTGACGTCCAGTTACAGAAAATTCAAAGTGTTTTAGTGAAAAATCCAGGTAACTTTTTGTTTCAAATTTTAAAGTAAAGACATTTTTTTTCTAAAATATTAATTGCCTTCATTAAAATTAAAAAAATGTAATATTTACCATTGTAAATCTTAGGGCATGGTTAGCTGTCATTTTAATTGTTGTTTTAAATTTAATGGTAACATAAGACAGCTCGCTTTATTATTTTCGATAATCATTTGTTTTGTTATAAACAAGGTTAACCTCTATTGCAATAACAATTTTTTTGTAAGTTTATGTAATATCTCCAACTCCTAGATTTTGTAAACGGATGACATGTAAGTTTCTCTGTTATTTTTGTACTCTGTTACTATTAATCTAGTAATTTGTGCCATTTATTTCTGTAACTGTTTGTGGTGAGACACAATAAATGTTTCATTTTTTGTAAACCATTTTTGTTTGTTTATCTTGACTAACTCTCTAATCCCTTTCTTTTAGTTTCATTTAAAAAGATATATTTTTTATGTTTAATAATTATTTCAATAGTTACAACTAGCTGTTGTAATGGTTATAATTTGGCACCTTGAAGCGGCGTCCTTTTTAAATTGCTAGAGGCATTTCCTGTTTCTTTTTGTTTTGTTTGTCCCAAGAGATTCACGTTAGTACCCCTTTGTTTCATTTTTGTAGTTGCCCCAATCCGACCCCTTGCCATTTACTCATCCCCAGCTCTCCAAATAAACCCTGAGAGCTGTTCGCACAAGTATCGATTATTTTGCTTGCCCTATCTCCCCAACAATTTCTGTCCCCAATTTTCAAACCCCTATAATTATATCCTATGCGGTATGCAAAATATTTCGTTACAATATACATATATATATATATATATATATATATATATATATATATATATATATATATATATTGAATTTGAAATTTCCGCGGGAGCTATATGTGGTTTCAGTTGTTTTCCGGGTTTGACTCCGCGTTAAATATTTTTGGTTTTTAGAAAAACCATTGTTTTGACGACGTTTCGGCAAGGTCACACTTGCCATTGTCAAGTCAGATTCTGCTTCGTCTTGATGTTACAGGCGAACTGATTTCTCGGTCGCTGCACGCTGAGTTTAAATATCTTGTTGCGCTTCTTGTCATTGGTCCTGTGCGCAGAGTGGGCGTGGTCTTCTTCGCTATTTTAATTTTTACGTTTTTCTGCAGAATTGTTTTCCACGTATTTGGGAGTCTTTGGGCATCATCTCTGGTGTTTAAATTTTTCGGATGTTTTTCGATCTCTATGGCTTCTCTGATTACACGTTTGGCCTTATTTTCGATGTTGGCTAGCATTGTTGTTCCATTTAAGTCTATTTTATGTCCTGTGTTTATGACATGTTGTGCTAGGGATGAAGTTTTTTCTTTTCTTTCGATGGCGTTTCGATGTTCTTCGCGTCTAACCTGTATCCTTCGATTTGTTTGTCCGATGTACGATTTATCGCAGTCTTCACACGGGATCCTGTATACGCCTTGATTTTCTAATGCAACTTTTGTTTTTGCTGATGGTAATATGGTTGCTATTTTTCTGTCGGTGTTAAAAATAGTTTCTATTTTGTTTTTTCTTAGAACTCTGCTGATTTTGTCTGTCGTACCCTTTATATAGGGCAGGATAGTTTTACCGACTGGTTTTTCTTCTTTTTCTGGATCTTTGCTGTTGTTTCGGGATTTATGTGCTTTTTCAATCATGAACATGGAGAAACCATTTTTTCTTAGACTTGTTTTGACTTTGTGCATTTCTTCATTCTTATGGTCTTCATCTGCCAGTTTCTCAGATCTTGTTATTAAGGTTTTTATTACCGAATTTAATTGTGTAGGATGATGGTGTGAGTCTGCGTGTAAGTACCTGTCAGTATGGGTTGGTTTTCGGTATACTGTATGTCCTATGCTTCCATCTTCTTTCTTAATAACTAACACATCTAGGAATGGAAGTTGTTGGTTATTCTCCCGTTCCATGGTAAACTGTATTTTTGGATGGATATTGTTAATGTGTTGTAGAAATTTATTAAGTTTCTCTTCTCCGTGCGTCCAGATAATAAATGTGTCGTCAACATACCTAAGCCACAGTTTGGGTTTATGCTCTGCTGTTTCTATTGCTTTTGATTCCATATCTTGCATAAAAAGGTTGGCTATTACGGGGGACAGTGGTGAACCCATCGGTGCTCCTTCGACTTGTTTGTACCTCTGGTCCTTGTAGATGAAGTAGGTGTTGTTTAAGCAATGCCTCGTTAAGTTTAGTGTATCCTGTGGTATTGGATATTTTCTATGTATAATTTCTAATGTTTCTTCTACTGGGACATTGGTGAATAATGAGATTACATCAAAGCTCACTAATAAGTGTTCAGGTTCCAGAATAACGTCCTTGATACGGTCGATAAAGTGGCTTGCGTTCTTGACGTAAGAATCCGCTTCCTCCGCATATGGTTGTAGCTGGTCAGCCAGAAATTTTGCCAGTGATTGTAACGGTGATCCAATAGAGCTGACTATTGGTCGTAATGGTAGCTCTGCCTTATGTACTTTAGGTAAACCGTACAGTTTTGGACATCTTGACGACTTTTCTCGTGGAATAAGCTGGAACTGTTGTTCTTTCTTGATGTTTGACGCTTGTATTTTGGCTTTCGTTGTTTTCTCCAGATACGTTGTTGGGTCTGTTGCGATTTTTTGATATGCACTATCGTTTAGAATGTTTTTTATTTTTGTGTCGTAGTCTTCAATGTTCATTATGACAGTAGCGTTACCCTTGTCAGCTGGAAGAACGATAATGTCTTTGTTTTGTTGTATATTCTTCAAGGCTTTCTTTTCTCGTTCGAAAAACATCCGAAAAATTTAAACACCAGAGATGATGCCCAAAGACTCCCAAATACGTGGAAAACAATTCTGCAGAAAAACGTAAAAATTAAAATAGCGAAGAAGACCACGCCCACTCTGCGCACAGGACCAATGACAAGAAGCGCAACAAGATATTTAAACTCAGCGTGCAGCGACCGAGAAATCAGTTCGCCTGTAACATCAAGACGAAGCAGAATCTGACTTGACAATGGCAAGTGTGACCTTGCCGAAACGTCGTCAAAACAATGGTTTTTCTAAAAACCAAAAATATTTAACGCGGAGTCAAACCCGGAAAACAACTGAAACCATATATATATATATATATATATATATATATATATATATATATATATATATATATATATATATATATATATATATATATATATATATATATATATATATATACATCCTACTATCATTTTCGCATCGATACATTATGCTTTTACCATCAATTTAGCATCGTCTTGCAAAGTAGCATCTGTATATCGACGCTACTTTACAAGACCTTAATAACTGTTTTCCCGTACTTGTTACAAGAATTTTAACCATCTCATTGATTAGAGTCTTGATACCGTGTTGGTATTTTAAAATATCCGCTTTCTCTTTTTATCCCTTACTGAGTTATATAAGTTTATTCCAGAAAATGTTTGAGTCTAAAATGATGGTACAGTGAAAATATTATATATATTTAGTTCAGGGTTTTACCGTTTACTCGCTGCCATTATATACATGAAAATGTATATCCCACTTTCATTATCAATCATTTTAGCATCAGAAATTTGGCATCGTTGTTGAATATAATATTACCCACGACGAAATAGTAAATTTAAGAATAAATATATATATATATATATATATATATATATATATATATATATATATATATTTTCATCTACAAATCATTCTGGCATCATGTTTGGTTAAAAGTAACGGGTTATGATATATTGCAACTACCTATTGTATCTTCGCTCCAATTCGTCCAGTCGCGACGTACAGCACCTCAATTGATAGGATTTAACCAATAAAATACAATAAGACAGAAAAATCAAATATAGCAGCATGTCAAAAAGGCCTTAATTATATATCTTCGTTTCTATAAGTCCAATCGTGACGTACAGTATCTCAAATGACAGGATTTAACCAATTAAAAACAATGAAATAAAAAAATTAAATACAGCAACATGTCCAAAGAGCCGTAGTCACGTATCTTCGGTCCCATTAGTCCAATCGTGACGTATAGTACCTCTAATGATAGGATTTAACATAAATAATACAATGGGATAGAAAAATCAAATGCAGAACAATGTCAAAAGGGCCTTAGTTGTGTATCTTTAGTTCTATTAGTCCAATCATGACGTGCAGTACCTAAAATGAAAGGATTTGACAAATAAAATACAATGAGGTATAAAAATTTAATGGAGTAGCATGTCAAAATGGCCTTAGTTATGTATCTTCGGTCCTATTAGTCCAATCGTGACGTACGATAACTCAAATGATAGCACTTAACCAATAGAATACAATGACATAGAAATCAAATACAGCATCACGTCAAAAGGGCCTTAGTTACGTATCTTTGTTTTTAGTGGCCCAATCGTGACGTACAGTACCTCAAATGATAGGATTTTGTTATAATTTAAGTTAGGTGAAGTCCTCCTTCTAGTTTGAAGACATCAAGAGACAAGGAAATATGTACTTTAGGAAATATGCACCAATAAACGTCTGGCCATCAACAATTATACTTTATTCCTTCTTACATACGGAACAATACAAAACTTGACTGACAGTAGTTTATGACCTATTTATGACATTACTCATTGCACTGTCAACAATGTCACTTCATATAGAACAACATCCACTTTTTATGTTGGATATTCTAACACTCTCCCTCAACATGAAAAGTAGATAAGCTAAATACTAGACCTTAACAAAATAAACATTATTTTAAATTCAAATTCTTACAGATTAACTGCAATTTCTTTGAATTTAACGACTTGGTCAACATATCAGCCACCATTTCATTCGTCGACATATATTTTAATTGAATATCATTGTTAGCTATTTTTTCACGAATAAAATGATACTTGACATGAATATGTTTCGTTCTCTTATGGTATACTTGATTTTCCGATAACTTTATGGCACTTTGATTATCATTAAATATAACCATCGGAAAACCTTCAAACAAAAACTTACAATTAACATTGTTTTCAAATATTTCTTTACATAAATATGTTAAGTATAACGATTCTTTTGCTGCCTCAGTTATGCCAATATATTCAGCTTCAGTTGAACTTAAAGCCAAAGTTCTTTGCTTTTGACATTCCCATGAGATAGGACCACCAGCCAACGAAAAAATAAATCCATAAAATGACTTTCTATCTGAACTGTTATTGGCCCAATCTGAGTCAACAAAGCCACTTAAACTAACATTTGACTTTCTGTAATTGATTCCTACAGTTCTTGTACCTTTTAGGTATCTCAAAACACGTTTGGCTGCTAACCAATGTTCTTTCGTATGAGTCTTATTAAACTGGCTAAGATAAGTGACAGAGAAAGCTATGTCAGGCCTTGAACAAACTGCTAAATACATCATCGAACCAATCAATTCTTGATAAGGACATTCATACAAAATTCCTTCATTAGAAAGTTTAACATTCGGTTCTAAAGGAGTATTTACAATGCTACAATTCGTCATTTCAAATCGTTTAAATATTTTATCAATATACTGTTCTTGACTTAATTTCAATTCAAACTCTGACTTACTTCTCTCTATCTTCATACCCAAACAATCTGTAATTGGACCCAAATCCTTAATATGCAAGTTTTTATCTAATTCGTTTTTCAAAACTTTAACCTCATCATGATTATTGTAAAAAACAAAAAAATCATCTACATAGAGTGCTACAATAAGGATTGAATTCTCATTATTTTTAACAAAAATACATGGTTCAATTTCACATTGTTTAAAATTCAACGTTAACAAAATTTGGTATGCCTTTTTATACCACAGTCTCGATGACTGTTTGAGACCATATATAGCTTTCCTGAGCAGACAGACTTTATTTTCCAAGTCTGGTTCATCAAAACCTTCAGGTTGAGCCATATATATGGTTTCATCAATCTCACCATTCAGGAATGCAGTCTCCACATCTAAATGAACTGTATCTAGATTTAATTCAACAGCCATCGCTAACAAAAGCCTAAAATTACTAAAACGAATGACTGGAGAATACGTTTCTGAATAGTCAACCCCATATTTCTGTGTAAAACCCTTTGCCACCAATCTTGCCTTGTACCTTACTATTTCACCCTTTTCATTTTTCTTTATTTTAAACACCCATTTATTCTGAACAATATTTGTATTTGCAGGTTTATCAACCAATTCCCAAGTATTATTCATTCTGAGAGCTGTCAATTCATTCTGAATGGCTAATTTCCATTCATGGCTGTAACTACTTGACAGTGCCTCAGAAAGACTTGTGGGCTCAAATTCATTTGACATAGTAAACATGGCAAGATCAGGTACATTTTCCAGATCTTTATCTAACAAAAAATCATTATACAATTTTGGTTTATTTCTAACACGTGTAGGGTAACGCTTAGATTCTTGAACACTATCACTATTTCTTTCTTCTCTATTCACTTCTTGATTTTCACTCGAACTTTCTTCTACACTTTTTATATTCTCAGATTCCACAATTTCACCGATACCACTTTTTACTTCTTCGGAGTTTTCATTTACACTAAAACATTCTGACTGATGTTGGTTCACTGATTTGGCTTCAACAATTCGCAAATTGCATATAACCTCAGGTTTAAATCGTACGTCGTGGCTCGATACGATTCTTCTTTCAGATGGAATCCATATCCTAAAACCATCCCTGTCATTCACATAACCAACTAAATAACCATGTATCGCCTTGTCATCAAATTTACTGCGAAGATTCTTGTTAACGTGAACATAACATTCAGTGCCAAATATTCTTAAATGTTTCAAGCTTCCAATTGGCTTTCCATACCACAATTCATAGGGACTTTTATTTTCAATTGATGACTTTCCTGTACGATTCAGAATGTACACTGCAGTATTGCATGCTTCTGCCCACAATTGTTTGGACAACTTACATGTGTTTAACATGGAACGTGCGCACTCTACAATGGTGCGGTTTTCCTTTTCAGCAACACCATTTTGCTGAGGTGTATAGGGTGGAGTGATACAATGCTCTATACCTCTCTTCGCAAGAAGTTCAGATACCTTTCTATTGTCAAACTCTCTCCCTCCATCGCATCTCAGTTGCTTTACTACATGGCCATTTGTACTAGCTTCATTTAAAAATTGTTCTAAGAAAGTACATACCTCACTTTTGTGTTTCATAAAGAAAACTTTCCGAAACTTACTAAAGTCATCTTTAAAACATACGTAATAACGTGCTTTTCCCAGTGATTCTATAGACATGGGCCCATTCACATCTGCATGGATCTGCTCACCAGTGACTTGTGGTCGATTGATCCTAGATTTGAATGGCAATCTATGCATTTTTCCAATTGCACATCCATCGCAAAAGCTTTCTTTGCACCCATCAATGTCTATATTCATTTTCTTCAATACCTTCTTTATGTGTTGCTTATGCTGATGACCAAATCTTTCATGGTACATTTGCAACATATCTGTTGAATCTGCTAAGTTTACTTGAACGGGATTTGTCGGTTTCATAACACGTATATCAAGTGCATACAGGCCATTACTGAAGTACCCAGTCATTACAGATTCACAAGTGTTTTTATCATATATATTTACACCTTTTTCATCAAGTACTGTAATAAAACCCCTTTGTGCAGCAGCTTTCACAGAAAACAAATGAGCACTTGCGTCAGGAACATAAAAAACATTCTTCAAGTCAGCACCTTTCCATTTATTATTCAGATGCGTTTGAATTTTCACTGTTCCTTGTCCATGGGCTAACATACATACATCCTTCTTACCCAGTGATATACTTTCTGGTTCAGCAAATTCTGTATAAGATGAGAAATATTGCTTATCTGTAGTGATATGATTTGTTGCTCCACTGTCACAATACCATTTTCCAGCTTCAATACAATTGTTAGATGAGGCACTTAAAACAACAGACAAAAAAGCAGCATCATTACTTTTCTTCTTACCTAAATTCTCAGCTGATTTTTTCAACGGACACTCTTTCACCCAATGGCCTAGATTCTTGCATTTGTGACATGGAAATTTTTCTTTTGCACGATGTACATTTTTCTTTGACTTCATATTTTGGTTCTGATTGTATTTTTCTGTCGGGCTATTGCGTGCAACAAATGCAAAAGATTCTACAGTACTTTGGTCACGTAATTCAATGGTACACAATTTCTCAATCAGTAAATTTAAAGTTTGATTCTTTGATGGTATCGTGTCCCACAAATCTTTGAAATTATCAAAGTCCTTACCCAAAGTTGATAAGATCCGACCATTTAACATTCTTTCGGATAAAACATTTTCATCATGCTTCTGAAGTTCATCATTTAAATCTACAAACAGTTTCTGCAACTTCGCAACATGTGTACTAATATCTTCTTTTTTATCACGTTGGACTCTAAAAAAGGCTTCAATTAACATGTTTAACCGTTGCGTACTGCTACGTTCAAATCTCGCACGCAATTTGTCCCATATTTCGCTAGCGTGAGTACACGTCAACACGAGCTCGGCAACGGTTTTTCCTAGCGTACCTGCTAACAAACTTGCCGCTTTCGCATCGTCTTTCAACCATTGCTGATGCTTCTGTATTTCCGCTGAAGTTGAATCTTCACTAACCTCAGGACACTTACACATACCGTTTACAATGTCTTCAAGTGCATACGAACGTAATAACATCAAAACGTGCCATTTCCACTTTGCCCAGTCTTCAGGACCCTCGAGTTTGTCAACTTGAATTTTATAATCGTTATTGCTGGTCGTCATATTTTATTCACCGACAATAACAACAAACTAAACTGAATGAAGTACGAACCTAACCTGTTCACAGTTCACACGTGGACTGGGCCCAAAACCTGTTATAATTTAAGTTAGGTGAAGTCCTCCTTCTAGTTTGAAGACATCAAGAGACAAGGAAATATGTACTTTAGGAAATATGCACCAATAAACGTCTGGCCATCAACAATTATACTTTATTCCTTCTTACATACGGAACAATACAAAACTTGACTGACAGTAGTTTATGACCTATTTATGACATTACTCATTGCACTGTCAACAATGTCACTTCATATAGAACAACATCCACTTTTTATGTTGGATATTCTAACAGATTTAACCAATCGAATACAATAAGATAGAAAAATAAAATACATCAGCTTGTCAAAAGGGCCTTAGTTATGTATCTGCGGTCCTATTAGTCCAATCATGACGTTTCGTACCTTAAATGATAGAATTTAACTAATATAATACAATGAGATATAAAAATTAAATAGAGCAGCTTGGCAAAAGGGCCTTAGTTATGTATCTTCGATCCTATTAGTCCAATCGTGACGTAAAGTACCTCAAATGGTACCATTTAACTAATAGAATACTACGACGTACAAATCAAATACATCAACACTAAAAGGACTATAGGTATATATCTTTGCTCCTATATATGTTATGTCAAAAGAGGCTTAGTTGCGTAAACGAATTAACGCACAGAAGTGTGTGGCATATTACGTGACAGGATTATTAGCGAATACCATACGATTACGTCATACATCTCTTTGCATACGTCCACTTTTAGTTAACTACTTAGTATGTATTCAGTACTTTGCTTTACGGTTGTTGAGGCATTAACTATTAAACAGAAGAATGTTAAAAATCTTGAAAGCTTTGAGATGTGGTGCTACCGCCGTATACTAAAAATAAGTTGGGTGGATAAAATTACAAATGAAGAGGTAATACGCAGAATAAATAACGATCCAGAAGTTATACTGAATATAAAAAAGAGAAAACTTGAATAGTTTGGCCACCTGATGAGAGGACAAAAGTACACATTCCTACAAAATATAATGCATGGAAAAATCCAAGGACGCAGAAATCCAGGCCGTAGAAGAATGTCCTGGATGAGAAATTTAAGAGAGTGGTTTGGCTGTACCACTAACGAATTATTCAAAACAGCAGTAAATAAAATTAGAATCGCCCTAATGATATCCAATCTCCGATAGCAGAGGCACTCAAAGAAGAAGATATGATAAACTCGAAAAATCTCCAACGTTCACTGTTAGACATATGCCTCCCGTTCAGTACACACATTTACTGCTCCTTGACGCTGTGACGAGAATGAGATAGGATTTAACAAATAGAATGACAGAAAACTAAAAAAGACAATGTGTCAAACGTGGAATGCGTCGCAGAACGTGAAATATTAGCGTAAAATTATATGATGCCATAGACGGTTCTTTAATACCCAGCAAACTCGCTTTGTAAAGTTACATAGCAGGGATCTGTGCGAGAAAAAGTCGATCTTTCGTTTTATAACCCAAAGGGGACCATAAAATATTCAACGTTAAAATTTGACATAATGTAACGGTATGACAAATCTTTTTTTTCCCGCATGTGCTTGCCTGTGTACCTATACAAGGGGAGTCGTGCATAACCTTTAAGTTGATCGTAATACATAACTGCAACAACAAGTATGTTGACGACTTGGGTTAGGATATACAGTGCATTCCGTACGTTTTTTAAACATGGTTAGGAAATTGTTGACTGGAGGCTATTAAAGAAGTTCTTAAAATAATTGCGGGTCACCGCCTTTTCTGTAAATGGAGTGAATTTTGTTATCGATTTAATTTTTTTCTTCAGTTGAATAATTCCTGCTGGTATTTGGTCTAAGCTTACTTCTTTTTCTCATTCAAACTGTTTCATAGCTAATTTTACTTTCTCTTTATAGTGCCCTGTTCACCTGTTTTGGTAATTTCGGACTATTTCATCTCTTATAACATAAAACAGTTGTTTCAGATATCTTTATCGCGTTTCCTTTTTTTTATGGATGAATATGCTGCCGTTTTCATCTCCTACTATTTCATATGGAGCTACACGATTAACAATTCCAAATCAAGAAAAGACAAATAACACTGCGAATTATATTATACAACTAATAGTCGAAAAATAAAGAGCAAGAGGTAGATAATCAAACAATTAAGATGAGCGCTACATGATGTACGCAATGCCACATTTGAACACTACATTAGTACATTGTCTAAAGAAGATCATTCACTATGGATAGCAACAAAACACTTAAAGAGACCTGATCAATACAACCCACCAATTAAGAAAGATGACGTTAGTTGAGGGAGATCAGACCAGGAAAAAATGTCAACATTTTCAGAATACCAGATAATAATAATCAAGCAATAGAACACTGAAAACTTTTGTTTTTAACTGTACGCCCGTGAATGACTTATTATTTTTTAAATAACACTTAGTATTGCACTTTTTTATTGTATTTTTTTCATCTTTCAAGATAATTCTTATAGGAATATATTTATTTATAACATACGGTCTTATGGGAACAAGAGTTGCAGTAAAAGATTTTTCTAAATATAGAATGTAAACCATATTTCCAATATATTTGTGAAAAAGAACCAGTTTATAATATTCCGGACGACGTAATAAAACCTTATTTTAGACTATTGGTCGATGAATTGAAATCATTGTTCAAGAAACGAATTATTCATGTGCAGATGTTTTACTATAAAAACATGTAAAACCAAAATCTCGATTAAAAAAATTGCAACCAGTTACTCACGATGAAACTTAACCCCATTATTGATTTTACAAGTAATAAAATGGGTCGACAAAAGACCAGTTTTAATCCTTACAACATTTAAACATAATAGTTATATCTTGGTTTAATCAGATGAAAAGAAAAATTATACACAAGTACTAAAACCACAAACTATTCTCGATTATAACTTGGTGAAAAAGAGTGTTGATTTTAGTGATTAAGTGGCTTCTTACCAAAGCCCAATACGCAAAATTCTGAAGTGGTACCGGAAAGTGGCAGTGGAATTAATATTTAATACCGCATTTAATACCGCAGTAGTAAATGCTTAGTTGCTAAATAATAGAAAACGTAAAAAAGCTACAACCTATCCTTGAGTTCAGACTGGAGTTCGCGAAGGCATTTGCAAATAAAGAAATGTTGTAACCCTCACGAACAGTTACACCCAAAAATACCATCTCAGGCAAAGCGATGTAGATAATACAAAGAGAAGAAAGTGTACAAGATGTAACAAAATTTTAAGAAGAAGCATGACTAGTAGAAAGGACGATAGAAAAGTTAAAAAAGTTAAAACATACTCTGAAGAATGTGATGGCAAAACTGGAATATGTCTAGTGTGCTTCAATGGAGCACATTAAAAAACAATTTTACTTATACAGGAACTATTATTGAGTAAAAACGTATTATACCTCAAGTGGCCTTATAGTATTGGAAGTCGTAAGTTGATAGTTTTAGTAGAACATTTTAATTGTTAATTACCTCCGTAAAAGTGAGTTATAGTATTTATAAAAAGATGGATGTAAATAATATGCCTTCGACATCTAAAAAAGCTAAATGTGAATATAAACGTAGATTGACCACTGCTGAATTACAATCATTGTTAGAAGCATCTGGCGAGGACTATGTAGATTAAATGAATGGTGGAAGTGACTCTGATTGACTCTGACGAAATATTTGCACAAAGTCGTTCAGAAAAATCGAGGATTGCGTTTTGGAAAGAAACAACACAAACAGAATTTAAGACTTTTCTCGGACTTATGTTCCATATGGGGACAATTAAGATGAACCGTCTGAATGACTACTAAAAAAGTATGGGTAACTTCTATAATAGTGTTGACTTGACTAGATAATTGCTCATAGCCCATATTAAGAAATAAGCGAATAGATAATCCTCACTTGTCAAAGAAACTGAAAAAACGTGAAGTGGTCTAAAAACTAAAAAGTCCCCTATTCAAACTGGTTTTTAATAAAAAATTTAATAATATGTTAAAGTTTTTTAATATACCCTAAAACTAAAAGCGAAAAGAATCGATTGCAAGTTACAAAATACTTGTAGAGTCATACTGTTTGGACAAGTACAGTTGTTTAAATAATCGCTTTCTGTCATAAACAAATTGAATAAATTGTATAATATTTTTTGATCTGCTTGATATTTAGCACACTTTAATAACTCATCAATTGCCATAATTGCCTGTCGTTAGGCCAAAAACAAAGTTATTAACATTATTTATAAATTACTACAAACATAATATCATAGAGTTTACGGTTTTTTGGAATTATATCAATTATTTATGTATTTAAATTTGGTATTTCTCTACATAAAAAACTTTTTATGGTCTACAACTATTATTTGAATTATTTTTCTTTAGAATGTATACAAAACGTTTTATTAGCAAAAAATTTTTTTTTTCCCTTTTAAGATTGTTTAAAAAAACAAAGCAATATCAACTGTACGTCTTTACGAATTTTTCGTCAGCTACCCCTCATACTATTTAGAATTTAAATTTCTGTATAAGATTTTTTAAATTATTTAGCGAGGTTCCGTGAACTACTTTCTTATGGCATGGTCAAAGTCAAATATTACTTTTTTATGTGATTAAGCCACAATTATTGGTCGTTATTGAGATGAAAATTACATTTTTAATTAACTAATATTTAACGTTTTGATTTCCACTATTATTTTACAATAGCTTTGTTTATTGTACTAATTATGTAAACATGTGTATACACATTTTGTACAGAAAAACGTTGTTTGAGAACGATTTCCGAAATGGAAATCAAAATTTCAAACATTATCACAATCACAACCAATAATAAAGGCCTTAATCCCATAAAACCATAATATTTATCTCAAACTATTCATCGATAGCTTCGACTAAACAGGTTGTAAATTAAAATTTATGTAAAATATTCCCCTACACGATTCTCTGGGCAAAAATATCTAGGTTAAATAAATATAACATCTAAACGAAGAAAAAAACCTGTTGAGACTGCAACTTGTGAGCAGGTAGTTTCAATGTCGTTATTCGAACTTGACCCAAACAACCGATCGATATTTAGGTATCTAAAATATTATTTTAAGGATTAATACCGGCAACATCTACTGGCTCTAAAATGATGCCAAATACAGTGATTTTACCGCTCGATGTTAAAACGTAGGTTTGATGTAAAAATTAAATATATAAAAAAAATCACAGTGCCAAGCCTACAAAGGTGCCCTAAACGAACATACACAATTTATAAATAGAAAATGATAGCAATTCTTGGTGATGCTAAATTACTGCAACGTGAAAAGAGTTCTAAAGGATAGCGGGATGTATATATATATATATATATTTATACACACAATTATTGGTCGTTATTGAGATGAAAATTACATTTTTAATTAACTAATATTTAACGTTTTGATTTCCACTATTATTTTACAATAGCTTTGTTTATTGTACTAATTATGTAAACATGTGTATACACATTTTGTACAGAAAAACGTTGTTTGAGAACGATTTCCGAAATGGAAATCAAAATTTCAAACATTATCACAATCACAACCAATAATAAAGGCCTTAATCCCATAAAACCATAATATTTATCTCAAACTATTCATCGATAGCTTCGACTAAACAGGTTGTAAATTAAAATTTATGTAAAATATTCCCCTACACGATTCTCTGGGCAAAAATATCTAGGTTAAATAAATATAACATCTAAACGAAGAAAAAAACCTGTTGAGGTAGTTTCAATGTCGTTATTCGAACTTGACCCAAACAACCGATCGATATTTAGGTATCTAAAATATTATTTTAAGGATTAATACCGGCAACATCTACTGGCTCTAAAATGATGCCAAATACAGTGATTTTACCGCTCGATGTTAAAACGTAGGTTTGATGTAAAAATTAAATATATAAAAAAAATCACAGTGCCAAGCCTACAAAGGTGCCCTAAACGAACATACACAATTTATAAATAGAAAATGATAGCAATTCTTGGTGATGCTAAATTACTGCAACGTGAAAAGAGTTCTAAAGGATAGCGGGATGTATATATATATATATATATATTTATATATATATATATATATATATAAATATATATATATATATATATATATATTTATATATATATAAATATATATATATATATATATATATATATATATATATATATATATATATAAATATATATATATATATATATATATATATTTATATATATATAAATATATATATATATATATATACATATATATATATATATATATATATATATATATATATATATATATATATATATATATATATATATATATTATTGTGATATTTAAAGTCTTGGTGCGCCAAGCAATAATTAGTTAATTAATTTTTTTGATTAATTAAAATTATTTAAATGATATGATTATGACTCTATCACAATTTTTAATTCTTTTATCTCAGGGTTAAATTCGTGCTTCAATATCTATGCTATTACATGTGAAAGGTAAGGTCCAGAGAATACCGGAATAATAAAAAACACATATGATCTAACACTATATATTGAAATAAAAATAATGAAATAATTCACACTCAAAAGTTTTCAATAAACAAATCTCATATAAGGATTCTCAAAATTTTGTTCTCCGTACGTGAACAATCAAAATTAATGGTACAAACAATATTCATTGAAAACTCAAAATCCCAAACTATTCTAACTCTCCTAATCAAAATATTTATATCCTTTCTAAATTACGTGTAAAAATTGTGTTATCAATAAAAGAAAAAAAAAACTGCAGAAAACAAAAATATCTCTCTCTGATGATGAGTGGTCCAAATCCTTGTTCCTTGTAGACTGTATTATCTCCTCTCAACCGCTCCCTATGTAATCAGCAATCTTACAACAGATTGTTGCAAGTATATCGTCCTTAATGATCTCCTTCAAAAGCAACAATCATTCAAATTATGACAGCCTTTCTCCTCTCGATAAACTGAATCTCTCGTTGGCCCGAGTGAAAAATTGACTCTTGGAATATCTTCTCTTTACGATAAACTGAATCTCTCGTTGGCCTGAACAGTGACTCTTGGAATATAAGTAGGAAAATATGACTTACAATATTTTGCTGCTTCAGCTTCTGTCAGATACACTAACTCCACAAAAAACTCACTAACATTCAACACTACTGCTTGCTACTTCTTGGGAACCACCAAAGAACAATCCCTGTTTGTCTTACAGAATTGGAAAATCAACTCCTTCTCTTTTCTCTCTCCTCAATCTCGCTAAACTTTTTCCTACATACTTATCCCACCTTTTTCAATCTCCGCCAATCAAAACTCGTCACAATTCCCCCATTTTTTCATTTCGATAACAAACAAATTTTTACCTATAATTATAAAATTTCCTAAAACTTATTTACAAATAATATTTTCTATAATTCTTAAAAACTAACAAAAACCTCTATCTAAAATCTCTTCTATTTGTCCCTAATCACTGCATCACAGCTTACTTTTTGTTTGGTACAGGTAATTCAAGAAATTAATAACTCTCCTTCTTCGAAATGTTTGTTGGATATTATCCTACTTATCTGAATTATTTTAATGTTATTGAATTTTGAAATATTTTTAAACAAACCAATATTTTTCTCGATTTTACATATCATAACAATATATATATATATATATATATATATATATATATATATATATATATATATATATATATATATATATATATATATATATATATATATATATATATATCTACGGCATTAAGTGAACTCCGCCCATGTTAAAATTCAGGTTCAATTGAGCTCCGTGGTCAAGTGGATACCGATATACGGAGCTCACTTGACAATTCCGTAATATTGGTTCAGTCGATTCATCAACATGTAGAGTTTAATAATTTATAAAAATTTTTTGGAGCCCGTAAATACCCCTGTATCATAAATGTATATCGCTTAGTTCACGTGTATATATTATAGGGGTCGTGTAGATCTTCTTCATTGTATATTTGAACCATACGTTTATCGGTTTAAGTAAGCTCTGAGAGTTTGGCAACTGTGCGATTATACCGTATATTTTCAACATATACCCTGAACGGTTTATATGGGCTCCTTATTTTTATCTACTGTTTGTAGACAGTGGAATGTCATACGCATTACACTGTGTAACAGAGGATATCATATTACCTGGTATAACTAAGTACTAAAATGTAACTGGTTCTTTAAAAAACAGGTATGTAGATACAAAAGGAATTTGAGCTTATTATTGAATGGAATGTTCGCTTGCATAGAAAATTTTATTCTTTCTGTATTTTTAAAGATGTTGTTTTTTTATTTAATATAATTTTATTAGTTCAATGCCGAACTTGTTGTTTTTTTTAATTACAGAAATTTCGTAATATATTTTGTTTACGTGAGTATGTCTTTGTACATTTTATGTAAGCATCTGATTAATAAAAACTACTTTTATTTTATCCAATCTTGTGCGATATATTGTATAAAGCTTTCTTAATATTTTAGTTCTGGTCTTATTTGTGTACTACGTATGATATCTCGATAAAAGGCTATCTCAAAATAAATATGGTTAAGTGCTACAATAGATATTTTTGTGTTAAAATGGGTAGTAGTGTGCACAAAAAGAAAGAATGGTTAATTTGTCTAACAAGGTATATTTGGCAGCAGAAGCATATAGTACAAGCGTCTATGTTTTAAGGGCGGAAGGACGTGCGCCTCATTTTTAGCTGACAAACTTGCGAAGAATATTATTTCTGATCCTCAATTTACCTTTTAGTTTTAAACAATAATCTGTGACTGACCCGGTGTGATACAAACTATTTTCAAGGAATTTATAGGAAGTCTACAGTTCAATGATTTTATGACAAGATTGGATGTTCAGTTTTGTGAAAACGTCTATGTTGAGGAAATTGAAGGAACACCCACGAGTTTTTCAGGGGTTTTGGCTGAAAATTGATTCATAGTTTATTTTTATTGTGCAATATTAGGTGTCTCGTCTATATAATAGAAGTCCTAGTATCTACCGGTATGGATCGTTTGTTTGTGTAAATGTTATACAGTGTAGGTGCCTTTATGCTACCCCAAGCGAGACCGATCTTCATCTGCTATTCTTACCAGTGAGTGATACAAAAAATATTCTCTTATGTTGGCATACGCAGACAATGTAAGTGAGCTTGTTATCTAAGGGGATATCATATAGTTTTTGGAGAAATATTCTGTAATTTAAGGTGTCGTAAGCGGCATTTAGATTGAAAAATACCACCCCTGATACCGGATATTTTTCGTACCCGGTCTTTTTTTGCCAGGTTTAAGCAAGGTAACAACTTTGGCTTGTCTCTAAATTTTGGGTATCTCCATAATTTGAATACAGTTGTTCATCATCCGGATAAGCCATTGTAGAGTGTTTTTGGTCCAGGTTTCGTAATAAGCTTTGTGGTCGAATTCTCAATGTCGGTAGTTGTATTATTTTTCATTAAATATGTAGATGGTGGACCAAGCTTAACATCGTTAAAAGGTTCTTTTGGCTGACTGGTTTTGTCCTTTCTTACTTTAAGTTATTCTTTGCTTCTTTTCCGACAGAAATAGCATGTCTATATCTATGATGTGGTTTTCAGCAATCAGCTATATACCAAATACCCTAGGTTAGGCCCTATATGTGTTTCCTGCACTAGAAGTAAGTTATATTCGTGTTAAGCTCATATGTCTGATAAGTTTAAGTAAAGTAAAGTTTCTTGATCTCTAGATATACCCTTAACAGTTATAGACATATGTTATTAGAATATTTGGTCCTAAAAAGGACCAATTTGACAAAATCATATTAAAGGGGTGACTGAAGAATTAGCCGATTAATTAATTCATCATTACCCGGGGTATGCCCGATTGCGGTGATCTTATTAGTACTTCAATCTTCCTTAACGCTCGTTCTTTGAATCCCATAAGTAATGCCTAATCTTTTACTTTTTATTAAAAATTTAAATTTAACATGCCGTGTATTACTTTTTGACGATATTTCGAATCAGATTTGTATAGTAATAATTTTAGGTATTAAAGAGCCTCTTTATGAAAACTAAATAAGTTTGTGATATCGGTCGCAACTCATATCTAGAAAATAACAAAATAAACAGTTAAAATAAGTGTAAACAATTTCAACTACATATATCGGCGCCACTGTTCAGGTGATGGGTTTATCACAGATTATCAAAGATTACATTTTAATTCAATGTTCTATTTACGCATTTTCAATATTAAAAAAGTAGGAAAAGACATGTTTATGCTTTTATTTTTTTAAATCTATTCTATTTTCTTTTTAGAGTTACATCTTTTTTGGAACTCTCACACTCTAAAGATATTCTTAAAAATACTACATCAAAGAGTATACAAAAAATGTGAATGGGACATCAGTGACTCCCAGTTCGGGTTTAGGCAAGGTTTAGGAACACGAGAAGCAATAGTAGCAACACAGGTGCTGGTCCAAAATTGTTACGATCAGAAGAAGGATGTGTTCCTATGCTTTTTAGATTACCAAAAAGCGTTTGATCGTGTCCAACACCACAAGTTAATGCAGATCCTCAAGAAAGTTGATATAGACCAAAAAGACATAAGATGCATTGAAAACTTGTACTGGCATCAAACGGCACAGTTAAAAATAGACAATTCTATATCCAAACCCATACATATAAGAAGGGGCGTTCGACAGGGATGTGTGCTTTCCCCTCTTTTATTTAACATTTATTCGGAAGCCATATTTCAAGAGTCTCTGGAGGATGCAAAGATGGGAATCAAAGTGAATGGAGTACTGATCAACAACATACGATATGCTGATGATGGTGTCTTAATTTGTGACAACATAGTCGATCTTCAACAACTTGTCACTATAATCGGAGAACACAGTAAGCGAATGGGATTAGAGATTAATACCAAAAAAACCAAATTTATGATCATCTCCAGAAACTTGGATGCACTTGAAAACTCCACCATAACACTGAATACTAAGTCCATTGAAAGAGTGAGTAAATTTAAATACCTGGGATCGTGGCTTTTTGAAGACTGGGCATCGGACAGGGAAGTAAAATGTCGCATTGAGCAAGCTCGACAAGCTTGGCTTTTTGAAGACTGGGCATCGGACAGGGAAGTAAAATGTCGCATTGAGCAAGCTCGACAAGCTTTCGTAAAATTCAAGAAGGTACTGACTTGTTCAGAGTTCGATCTTCAACTGAGACTAAGGTTTACTAAGTGCTACGTGTGGTCAGTGCTGCTATATGGCGTAGAGGGCTGGACACTCAAAACGAGGGATATAAACAGATTAGAAGCTTTCGAAATGTGGCTCTATCGCCGTATCCTAAAAATACCATGGACAGCGAAAATCACAAATATAGATGTCCTTAAAAGAATAAACCAAGAACGCCAACTTTTCGAAACCATCAAGAAAAGGAAAACAGCGTATCTAGGTCACATCATGCGAAATGAAAAATACTAGTTCCTCCAACTTATAATCGAGGGTAAAATTGAAGGCAAGAGAGGAATGGGACTCAAGAAAATGTCCTGGCTCCGAAACATAAGGCAATGGACAGGGATTAACGACATACAATCTCAGATACATATTGCAAGAAATAGAGAATTAATGGAAAATGTGATCGCTAACATCCATTAGTGGATTTGCATCTAAAGAAGAAGAAGATCTTTTTTGGACGACCTGTGTTCTTTTTTTAATTGAGCACTTGTCCAAAGCTATGACAAATACTTTGTCCTCTACTATTCTACATTAATATGACTGATTCATTATTTTCTCTAAACACTCTGTCCTCTGCTATTCTACATTAATATGACTGATTTATTTTATCTTTCTTGCAGCAATTTTAATGTTTATCCTGTGTCTTCTTCTTCTTCTTCTTCTTTTTATATAGACATGACTGTCATTTTGCAATGTGCCTCCAGTAAGTTGCCGTTCCATCGTTTTCGTGATCTTTCTACTGATCGTCTTCCTACGGGTTAACCGTCTCTTGCCGTCTTTACTACTCTATTTGTTGTCATTCGGCTTATATGATCGTTCCATTCTACTCTTCTATTTCTTAACCAGTTCTTGATGTTCTCCACCTTGCATCTACGTCGTATATCTGTACTTCTAGCTCTGTCCCATAGTGTCTTACCATCAATTTTTCTAAGTGTTTTCATCTCTGATATTTCTAATATCCTTTTTGTCCTCTCTGTGTCAGGTCTTGTTTCTGCCGCGTATGTCATTGGTCTGATGACTGTTTTGTAAATTCTGCCTTTCGTTTCTTTCCCGATAGTTTTATTGCTTCATATTGTTTCATTTAGGCAGCCTGCGGCTCTGTTTGCTCTATTCACTGGATCTTCCACTGTAGTTTCGAGCTTTCCTTAGCTAGATAATGTGATGGCTAGATATTTAAACTCCATCACTTGTTCTATTATCTGACCTTTCAGCTCCAATTAACATCTTAGTAAATTTGCTGTTGTAACCATGAATTTTGTCTCTTTTGGGGAAATTAACATGTTACATTTTCTGGCAGTTATATGAAATTGGTGCAGCATACGTTGTAAATCATCTTCATTTTGAAAGAGTAGTATTGCGTCGTTTGCACAGCAGATTATTTTAATTTGTTTTTCTTCCATTTGGTATCTTTTTTTAGTTCCTACTTTTTTATTATTTCATCCATAATCAGGTTGAACAATAGAGGACTCAGGAAAAATTCCTGTCTTATCCCATTATCAGCTTTATTAGGGTCGGTTGGTTCTTCTTCTACTTTTACTTTTATTGTGTTATTTTGGTATATATTTTCGGTCGTTTTGATTTTTCCTAGAGGTATCTCTCTTGCGTACAATAAGTGGATAACGTTTTTTAATTTTTGTTTCTTCTGCATATAATTATTTCTTCTGTGTATTAAAAGTTAAATTTTTGGAGCTTTTGGAAGTTTTTGATTTTATTATTGAATGCGACGATTTTCAAAGTGATGATATCTCGATCTGTGAAGCAATCGGTTTGAAAACTTTATTAAATGATTATTCTTTTAACATACTTTTAAATATTTTTAAGAAAGTGTTTACCCAAACCGATTTGATATTCAATGTTGTTCAAAATCAGTTAACTGACATTATTCATTCCAAAAATAGAATAACAAGACTAGTGCAAAATCTCAGAGATTTTCGTAATGATAGTAATTTCCAGTATATACGCAGTGAAGTTTTGGACCCGCTTGATATTTCCGAACCCCCAAAAAAAGACAAAGGCATGACACAGAAACAGATATCTAAAAACGAGTATATTTTGAAATTTTGGATACTATTATTATGCAAATAGATACTCGTTTTTCGAATTTTGAAGATTTGCAAATTTTTGACCTCTTTGACGATTCAAAATTTAAAAGTTACGCCAAAGAATTTCCAAGATATTTATTAGACAGGTTAATTAAAAATTATCCATCATTCTTTAATAAAATAAAATTAGAAAATGAATTAAAAGTTTTATATGCTGATCCAAATATTTTCGGAAGATGGGATAAGTTACAAGATATATATAATTTTATATACTGCAATTCATTACAACAAACTGTTACCGAAATTAATAAATTATTGTCATTAATTCTCTCATTACCACCAACGTCTGCCTCAAATGAACGAGATTTCTCTTGCCTCAAAAGAATAAAAACTTATTGTCGAAATACCATGAAACAAGAGAGAATGTCAAGCTTGTCTCAAATGTCAATAGAAAAAAAACTTTTAAAATCTCTCCAAAACTCTAATAAATTTTACGATGACGTTATAACCCATTTTGTTACTTCCAAACAACGTAGACTTGAGTTAATTTATAAACATGTTTAGGTTCTAAATTTATAGGAAAAAAAAAACAAAAAACAAGAAAACAAAAAATCTCCTGTGATGATTTACTTAAGTCTTTATTAGACGGTATACCTACCTGAGGAGACAAAAAATACCTTGCCGACCTTGTCTCTCAAGCCACGAGCCGCCACTGAATAGGAGGCATGAATGTAGCAGTTTTAATAGTTTGGTGACTGCTTGCTGAAATCGGGGAGTAGAGATATCAGTACCAAGTTAATGACTATAGGAAGTGTTGCTTGATCGGCAAAATATTAAATACCAGAAGGTATAATGATAGCAGTCTCACTGCGACCTCGATGGAGAAAGCAAAGTGAAACAACTTTATTATTATTAAACAACATTATATTTTCTAGTAAAATAATCATGATTTTACAGCAGGACAAATTTTCTACTGTTTTCTACTGTTCTAATGTTTCTACCTGTATCTACTGGTAATCAAAACATCATGTACGTACCACCAGGTTCCCTATGTCGGTATCCAGCAAAATCCTTGTAGTAACGATACAGGAAACAAAACATCAGACATATAAAATAAATAAACCAGAGATCTAATAAAATACAAATATTCAAATTCGATTCAAATAGTTAAAAAATTAACGAACAGCTTACCAAAATAGATATAACGTCCATTTAACATGTAATCCGTTAACGGTCCAATGTACAAAGCAGCTCTTAACATAATGCTGATGATATCGATTTCATAAGAAACTAAAACATCAACGAAGTGAAAACCAAATACAAGCAAATACACAGAAGACACCAATTAAATAAATCTAGATAAAACAAAAAAGTCTACAACTGCAATTTCGAAAGTATGGAACACTTAAATATTATTGGATCAATAATCACAGTTAATAATACCGTCACTGAAGGAATAAAGAGCATAATACAAACTTCAGACCTATTTTAATATATTGATGCAAATTAGGAAGAATGAATAAAACAAATAAGGCCTTATTAGTATAACGCTACAAATCCGTATAGATTAAGAACAGATACTGAATGAAGAAAGCTCTTATAATGATATTCGGATATCACAAAAAGTTAATATTTCATTTGATTGCAGATATGTAGAAGACCGATCAACGTGGAGAAAAGTGGTAGTTAAAAGAAAGGAGAAACAGTGACAAAAGCAACAAAAATGGGCCAATGGTTCAGAGCTGCTCGAAAATCTTGATTGGAAAGAATTAATATTGAAAATATAAGAAATACAATGGAATTAACATACACTATATACGCTATAATAACTAGAAAACTTATATGATACGGATATAAACAGAAAAAGTTTAATGAAACAATAAACTACCCAATATGTGTTATGAGTGAGAACGATATGAATAAATAAAATGACGAAAGCCATAGCAAAAAAAGTAGTGAATAAAAAATGAAGAAGTACCTTGTGAATAACATGTGCTTAGATAGGAACGAATGGAAATGAAGATTCAGAAGACGACAAAGAAATAGGTAAAGAAAAAGTACTTTTACTTGCTGTTGAATTATTTCATATTATGTCGCGATTTGAACCTTTGAATTGAACGTTATTTTACTGTCGTTTTGAAATTATAAACTTTCTAGTGGGTATCTTTATGTCTTTATTACCAATTGTTATTAACATGCGTTTATGAATCATTATATATATCATTATTATATTATATGTATATCTTTTTATAGTTTCACCTTTATAAAGTTGTGTATTATAAAAGTATTCTATTTCTTTTTATCGTAGTAAGTCATTACTCAGACAAAATATTTCGGTGTCTTATGGTAACTTGATTCTGTAATAAAATTCATGGCAGACGACAAGCGGTTTCATAACCACTAAACATATCTATTTCTTTATTGTTTCCGTATATATTATGTTTTACAGTTATGATATTATGTTCGGTCTAATTGTTTTAAAAATTTTGTCGCTTGTATAAGCTTTAACTGTAATAATAATTTTATAGACGTTAATCATTTAGAAGTAAATGTATATATAATTTTTTTTCTGTCACTTGGTTTAAATATAGTTCTTATTATATTATATATAATATATGTATGTGCAGAAAATAACACTTATTTCAGTTCGTACGATTTGCGGTAATTTATTTAATGTTAATTCTGGAATTTCACGTTTATACTCAGTTTCTGTTGTTCCGCTTATTTATCTGAGAGATGTTACTTTTTTTTCTTGTTATTATTTCTCTTTATAAGCAATTTTACTTGTTTATTGGCGGAATAATACCTCTATGGAAGGTTATCACTTCATCTTTTGCGCGATCGTCCGATACTTCTTCTGCCGATTCGTGACTTACCTCTTGCAATTTTGACGTCACGGGTCTCCTCCATTCTGCTTATGTGATTATTCCATTCTTTTTTTCTATTTTGTGTCAATTCATTTATACACTTTACGTTACATTTTCTTCTAATGTCTTCACTTCTCTTTTGATTTCTCAGCGTATTTCCTATAATTGTTCTCAGTACTCTCATCTCTGCCTTTTCCATTATTCTTTGCATTGTGGCTGTGTCGGGTCTTGTTTCTGAGGCATATGTCATTATATTCTATTATATATATAGTCTATATAGGCATATAGTCTATTTGCTTTTAGTACTTGATCTCTCACTTCTTTGTCCAGGTCTCCGTAGCTAGACAGTGTAATTCCCAGGTATTTTATTTCCATTATTTGTGCAATACTGATGCCATCAATTTCTATTTTACATCTAGTTGGTTCTTTGCTGACTACTATTGTTTTAGTTTTCTGAGATGAAATTGTCATAATAAATTCATAATGCCAGGTATTTTATTTCCATTACCTATGTGGTTATTCCATTCTTTTTTTCTATTTTGTATCCATTCATTTATACACTATACGTTACATTTTCTTTTCGATTTCTCAGAGTATTTCCTGTAATTCGTCTCAGTACTCTCATCTCTGCCGCGTCCATTATTCTTTGCGTTGAGGCTGTGTCGGGTCTTGTTTCTGCTAATGCCATCAATTTCTCTTTTACATCTGTGGTCCTTTGCTGACTACTATTGTTTTAGTTTTCTGAGATGAGATTGTCATATTAAATTCTTTTGCTCTTATGTTAAATTTGTGGACCAGTCTTTGCAAACTATCTTCATCTTGGGCTATTAATATTGCGTCATCTGCGTAACGGAGTATTTTAATTTCTTTGTTTCCCATTCTGTATCCTCTTCGTTTGTTAACACTTTTGATGATTTGATCCATGATCAAATTGAAGAGCATGGGGCTAAATCTCAACGAATCCCCTTGTCTTATTCTGCTGCCTATTTCTATAGATTCTGTAAGTTGTCCCTCTATTCTGACTTCAATTTTGTTGTTTTGGTCGATGTTTTCGATAGTTTTTATAATATTTAGGGGAGCTTCTCTATTATACAGAAGATGGATTACATCTTTCAGTCTTACTCTGTAAAACGCTTTCTTTAGGTTAATCAGACACAGGAATGCTGGTCTATTATACTTCAGTGATTTCTCAGTAATTTGCTTTATCACGAATTTTGCATCTGTACACGATCTACCACTAAAAAAACCCGGTTGTTCATCTGCTAAACTTATATTGTGATTAATTAGCACTTGTAAAATTTTAGTTGCAAGTTTTAGCGTAGTATTTAACAAGTTTATACCTCTGCAGTTTTTTGTCTGTTTTTATCTCCTTTTTTAAATAGTAGAGTTAGTTCGTTTCTTCTCCATTCTTCCGGCATTTTATTGTGTTTTATAATTTTATTAATTAATGTTGTTAATTTTTTATTCATTTGTCATTGCTGCTCCACAATATTTCAGTATTCGTTTGGTATCCCGTCTTTACCTGCTGCTTTTCTGTTCCTCAGGTTTTCAAGTATTTTCCGAACTTCCTGTACATTTATATTAAGTTCTTTATATGTTGTAATTTCTGATGTTTCCGGTTCTAGCGTCGTTTGTTTTTCTCCTGTATATAGCTTTTTTAGGTAGTCAATCCACGTATCATTTTCTATGTATTTTAGTTCTATTAGTTACTTTACCTCCGTTCTTTGACGTCTGATGAAGCGCTATATTTCCTTTTGCAGACGAGAAAAATTATGTTCCATATCTTTCGAAAAACGTTCCCAGTGACCATTTTTTATTTTTCTTATAAGTGCATGTGTCTTGTAATTATGTTATGCCTCTTGTGTTTTGGTTGACATGTATTTCAGGTAAGCTTTTTTGTTTTCTTTACATTTTTCCTTCACTTTATTTATATTTCTTTTACCAAGAACTTTCTTGGCCGAGGCTAAGATATTAGACTTAACTTTTGCCCAGCTTTCTTCGACTCCATCACTTTCTGTGATATATGTTTTTCTGTTTTTTTCGGTTCTTCTTTTCTGGAATAGGTATCTTGTGGAGTCATCCTGTAAGCTTTCGACTTTTATCTTTGTGGTGTATTTCGGTGTTTTGTTATCACATATATGTGTTTTCATTCGGCACAATACCAATTTGTGATCGCTTTCTATTTCTGCTGATGTTAGTGCTCTCTATTCAACAGAATATAGTCTATAATAGATCTTTGTCCTCTACTGTTTGCAAAAATGTATTTGTATTGTTCTTTGTGAGGGAAAAATGTATTATTATTACGTATCTGGTTTTTGCTGCAGAGGTCCGTTAGAAGGTTTCCGTTTTCATTTCTGATATTTTCGTTATATCGCTGTTTTATCCCTGGAACTAAATCATTGCCAACACGGGCGTTAAAATCACCCATAATGATTTTATATTTATCATTTGGGGTCTCGTTTATTACAGTCTGAAGGTGTTCGTAGAAGTTTTCCCTTGTGGTGGTATCTTTGTTGTTCTCTGGTGCATGAATTGCTATCACATTCAGAGGTTTGACATCCAGTTTAATTTTTACACTTACTATTTTTATACTTGGTGTAAAAAATTTTTGTGTACTAACAGAGCGACTCCTTCTTTGGCTCTAGTTTCTTTGGCAACACCACTGTAAATCATGAGATGGTCATCTATAATAATTTGACCCTTTTCCTTTTTTCTTTGTATCTTTTAGCGCACACATGTCTATATTTTTTTTCTACAAGCTCTTTTGTAATTTTCTGCTCTCTTGTAGAGACTTTACGTTCAAAGCACCGATGCGAAGTGTATTTCTCGCTTACCACAAATTCGTTGTCCTCTTTCTCCCGTTAGTCGTCGTAATGAAATCATTCCTGTCCCGAGGCATAATTCTGTTTCTATGAGCTGTATGGTTTTAAAGTCTATCAGTAGAGTGCTAAACGGGCTGTAGACCCCCTCCTCCTTTATTTGGGCTTGGGAACGGCAACAGTTCTGTCGAGCTACTCGATCTACCCAACAAAACTGCAGGCGGATTTGAGATATGTTACTTAACGATGTACTTAATCTGTATTAATTCTTTGATCTGTTTTTTATTCTCTTTCAGATCTGTTTTATATTAGGTAAATTCTTATTTCATTCCTTAGGTAAATTCTTATTTCAAACCCTCCGGCGCACTTTCAGGTCTACATATTATATAAGTGTTTTATTTTTCTTTTCATTTTACTTTTACCTCTTTTTATACTTACTTTACTTTCCGTGTCCGGAACACCAACAGCTTTAAATTTTGTATTTCCAATGGTTGGCTACATAGATGGCCCTGTCAGTCGCTAAAAATAGATCTTCTTCTGTGTAGGTCTCTCTCATCTCTGTGCATACTAGTAGATTTTTTGTGGTAACAAACTTTATAATCTTACCGAAGGGGCTTCTAATTTCAGAAACTGTTACACGATTACTCCATTTGATATACGTACATTTATGTACTAAATGTTTTAATGTCAATGCATTTTAATAAAAAATACTAATTAATAAAAACGGAAATTTTCGCTTTTCCAAGTTTATAATACACACTTTCTTATGTTTGAAAATATATAAAGCAAGTAATATAAATTACCGCCTTGCTTATTAAAACTAAGAAGTAAAATAAAGGTATATGTCGGTTAACAATTTATATTTAACTACATAAATTAGCCAAATAGTCCTCAAATTCCTCCATGATTAAATTGATGAATATTGAAATAAATTTCAAGTTCCAGAATGTACCTGCTGTAAAATTTGAAAATCTACTACTAATACAATTATTGGCAACATCGCAGGAGTTTAGAAGTATATGCAATATCGTAGATACGGATCCCAAAAATGGTTTATCCTTTTGTGGACTCCACTTAATCCTACGTGTTGGTCGGAGTCTACATAAAGCGCTACTCAGATAATAAAATACACGGTGTATATTCTACTGGAGTTAGTATAATACCGTTTTAGAACGGAGCTTACATTAACCGCCAGATGTATATATATATATATATATATATATATATATATATATATATATATATATATATATATCTACGGCATAAAGTGAACTCCGCCCATGTTAAAATTCAGGTTCAATTGAGCTCCGTGGTCAAGTGGATACCGATATACGGAGCTCACTTGACAATTCCGTAATATTGGTTCAGTCGATTCATCAACATGTAGAGTTTAATAATTTATAAAAATTTTTTGGAGCCCGTAAATACCCCTGTATCATAAATGTATATCGCTTAGTTCACGTGTATATATTATAGGGGTCGTTCAGATCTTCTTCATTGTATATTTGAACCATACGTTTATTGGTTTAAGTAAGCTCTGAGAGTTTAGCAACTGTGCGATTATACCGTATATTTTCAACATATACCCGGAACGGTTTATATGGGCTCCTTATTTTTATCTACTGTTTGTAGACAGTGTAATGCCACTGTGTAACAGAGGATATCATATTACCTGGTATAACTAAGTACTAAAATGTAACTGGTTCTTTAAAAAACAGGTATGTAGATACAAAAGGATTTTGAGCTTATTATTTAATGGAATGTTCGCTTGCATAGAAAATTTTATTTTTTCTGTATTTTTAAACATGTTGTTTTTTTATTTAATATAATTTTATTAGTTCAATGCCGAACTTGATGTTTTTTTTAATTACAGAAATTTCGTAATATATTTTGTTTACGTGAGTATGTCTTTGTACATTTTATGTAAGCATCTGATTAATAAAAACTACTTTTATTTTATCCAATCTTCTGCGATATATTGTATAAAGCTTTTTTAATATTTTAGTTCTGGTCTTATTTGTGTACTACATATGATATCTCGATAGAAGGCTATCTCAAAATAAATATGGTTAAGTGCTACAATAGATATTTTTGTATTAAAATGGGTAGTAGTGTGCACAAAAAGAAAGAATGGTTAATTTGTCTAACAAGGTATATTCGGCAGCAGAAGCATATAGTACAAGCGTCTATGTTTTAAGGGCGGAAGGACGTGCGCCTCACTTTTAGCTGACAAGCTTGCAAAGAATATTATTTCTGGTCCTCAATTTACCTTTTAGTTTTAAACAATAATCTGTGACTGACCCGGTGTGATACAAACTATTTTCAAGGAATTTATAGGAAGTCTACAGTTCAATGATTTTATGACAAGATTGGATGTACAGTTTTGTGAAAACGTCTATGTTGAGGAAATTGAAGGAACACCCACGAGTTTTTCAGGGGTTTTGGCTGAAAATTGATTCATAGTTTATTTTTATTGTGTCTCGTCTATATAATAGAAGTCCTAGTATCTACCGGTATGGATCGTTTGTTTGTGTAAATGTTATACAGTGTAGGTGCCTTTATGCTACCCCGTTCTTCATCTGCTATTCTTACCAGTGAGTGATACAAAAAATATTCTCTTATGTTGGCATACGCAGACAATGTAAGTGAGCTTGTTATCTAAGGGGATATCATATAGTTTTTGGAGAAATATTCTGTAAATTAAGGTGTCGTAAGCGGCATTTATCGTATATTTTTCGTACCCGGTCTTTTTTTGCCAGGTTTAAGCAAGGTAACAACTTTGGCTTGTCTCTAAATTTTGGGTATCTCCATAATTTAAATACAGTTGTTCATCATCCGGATAAGCCATTGTAGAGTGTTTTTGGTCCAGGTTTCGTAATAAGCTTTGTGCTCAAATCCTCAATGTCGGTAGTTGTATTATTTTTCATTAAATATGTAGATGGTGGATCCAAGCTCAACATCGTTAAAAGGTTCTCTCGGCTGACTAGTTTTGTCTTTTCTTACTTTAAGTTATTCTTTGCTTATTTTCCGACAGAAATAGCATGTCTATATCTATGATGTGATTTTCAGCGATCAGCTATATACCAAATACCCTAGGTTAGGCCCTATATATGTTTCCTGCACTAGAAGTAAGTTACATTCGTGTTTAGCTCATATGTCTGATAAGTTTAAGTAAAGTAAAGTTTCTTGATCTCTCGATATACCCTTAACAGGTATAGACATATGTTATTAGAATAGTTGGTCCTAAAAAGGACCAATTTGACAAAATCATATTAAAGGGGTGACTGAAGAATTAGCCGATTAATTAATTCATCATTACCCGGGGTATGTCCGATTGCGGTGATCTTATTAGTACTTCAATCTTCCTTAAAGCTCGTTCGTTGAATCCCATAAGTAATGCCTAATCTTTTACTTTTTATTAAAAATTTAAATTTTACATGCCGTGTATTACTTTTTGACGATATTTCGAATCAGATTTGTATAGTAATAATTTTAGGTATTAAAGAGCCTCTTTATGAAAATTAAATAAGTTTGTGATATCGGTCGCAACTCATATCTAGATAATAACAAAATAAACAGTTAAAATAAGTGTAAACAATTTCAACTACATATATCGGCGCCACTGTTCAGGTGATGGGTTTATCACAGATTATCAAAGATTACATTTTAACTCAATGTTCTATTTACGTATTTTCAATATTAAAAAAGTAGGAAAAGACATGTTTATGCTTTTATTTTTTTAAATCTATTCTATTTTCTTTTTAGAGTTCCATCTTTTTTGAACGACCTGTGCTCTTTTTTTAATTGGGCACTTGTCCAAAGCTATGACAAATACTCTGTCCTCTACTATTCTACATTAATATGACTGATTCATTATTTTCTCTAAACACTCTGTCCTCTGCTATTCTACATTAATATGACTGATTTATTTTATCTTTCTTGCAGCAATTTTAATGTTTATCCTGTGTCTTCTTATTCTTCTTTTTATATAGACATGACTGTCATTTTTCAATGTGTCTCCAGTAAGTTGCCGTTCCATCGTTTTCGTGATCTTCCTACTGATCGTCTTCCTACGGGTTAACCGTCTCTTGCCGTCTTTACTACTCTATTTGTTGTCATTCGGCTTATATGATCGTTCCATTCTACTCTTCTATTTATTAACCAGTTCTTGATGTTCTCCACCTTGCATCTACGTCGTATATCTGTACTTCTAGCTCTGTCCCATAGTGTCTTACCATCAATTTTTCTAAGTGTTTTCATCTCTGATGTTTCTAATATCCTTTTTGTCCTCTCTGTGTCAGGTCTTGTTTCTGTCGCGTATGTCATTGGTCTGATGACTGTTTTGTAAATTCTTCCTTTCGTTTCTTTCCCGATAGTTTTATTGCTTCATATTGTTTCATTTAGGCAGCCTGCGGCTCTGTTTGCTCTATTCACTGGATCTTCCACTTCAGTTTCGAGCTTTCCGTAGCTAAATAATGTGATGGCTAGATATTTAAACTCCATCACTTGTTCTATTATCTGACCTTTCAGCTCCAATTAACATCTTAGTAAATTTGCTGTTGTAACCATGAATTTTGTCTCTTTTAGGGAAATTAACATGTTAAATTTTCTGGCAGTTATATGAAATTGGTGCAGCATACGTTGTAAATCATCTTCATTTTGAAAGAGTAGTATTGCGTCGTTTGCACAGCAGATTATTTTAATTTGTTTTTCTTACATTTGGTATCTTTTTTTAGTTCTTACTTTTTTATTATTTCATCCATAATCTGGTTGAACAATAGAGGACTCAGGAAATATCCCTGTCTTATCCCATTATCAGCTTTATTAGGGTCGGTTGGTTCTTCTTCTACTTTTACTTTTATTGTGTTATTTTGGTATATATTTTCGGTCGTTTTGATTTTTCCTAGAGGTATCTCTCTTGCGTACAATAAGTGGATAACGTTTTTTAATTTGTGTTTCTTCTGCATATAATTATTTCTTCTGTGTATTAAAAGTTAAATTTTTGGAGCTTTTGGAAGTTTTTGATTTTATTATTGAATGCGACGATTTTCAAAGTGATGATATCTCGATCCGTGAAGCAATCGGTTTGAAAACTTTATTAAATGATTATTCTTTTAACATACTTTTAAATGTTTTTAAAAAAGTGTTTACCCAAACCGATTTGATATTCAATGTTGTTCAAAATCAGTTAACTGACATTATTCATTCCAAAAATAGAATAACAAGACTGGTGCAAAATCTCAGAGATTTTCGTAATGATAGTAATTTCCAGTATATACGCAGAGAAGTTTTGGACTCGCTTGATATTTTCGAACCTTCAAAAAAAAGACAAAGGCATGACACAGAAACAGATATCGAAAAACGAGTATATTTTGAAATTTTGGATACTATTATTATGCAAATAGATATTGGTTTTTCGAATTTTGAAGATTTGCAAATTTTTGACCTCTTTGACGATTCAAAATTTAAAAGTTACGCCAAAGAATTTCCAAGATATTTATTAGACAGGTTAATTAAAAATTATCCATCATTCTTTAATCAAATAAAATTAGAAAATGAATTAAAAGTTTTATATGCTGATCCAAATATTTTCGGAAGATGGGATAAGTTACAAGATATGTATAATTTTATATACTTCAATTCATTACAACAAACTGTTACCGAAATTAATAAATTATTATCATTAATTCTCTCATTACCACCAACGTCTGCCTCAAATGAACGAGATTTCTCTTGCCTCAAAAGAATCAAAACTTATTGTCGAAATACCATGAAACAAGAGAGAATGTCAAGCTTGTCTCAAATGTCAATAGAAAAACATTTTAAAATCTCTCCATAACTCTAATAAATTTTACGATGACGTTATAACCCATTTTGCTACTTCCAAACAACGTAGACTTGAGTTAATTTATAAACATGTTTAGGTTCTAAATTTATAGGAAAAAAAAAACAAAAAACAAGAAAACAAAAAATCTCCTATGATGATTTACTTAAGTCTTAATTAGACGGTATACCTATCTGAGGAGACAAAAAATACCTTGCCGAACTTGTCTCTCAAGCCACGAGCCGCCACTGAATAGGAGGCATGAATGTAGCAGTTTTAATAGTTTGGTGACTGCTTGCTGAAATCGGGGAGTAGAGATATCAGTACCAAGTTAATGACTATAGGAAGTGTTGCTTGATCGGCAAAATATTAAATACCAGAAGGTATAATGGTAGCAATCTCACTGCGACCTCGATGGAGAAAGCAAAGTGAAACAACTTTATTATTATTAAACAACATTATATTTTCTAGTAAAATAATCATGATTTTACAGCAGGACAAATTTTCTACTGTTGGTAATCAAAACATCATGTACGTACCACCAGGTTCCCTATGTCGGTATCCAGCAAAATCCTTGTAGTAACGATACAGGAAACAAAACATCAGACATATAAAATAAATAAACCAGAGATCTAATAAAATACAAATTCTCGATTCAAATAGTTAAAAAATTAACGAACAGCTTACCAAAATAGATATAACGTCCATTTAACATGTAATCCGTTAACGGTCCAATGTACAAAGCAGCTCCTAACATAATGCTGATGATATCGACTTCATAAGAAACTAAAACATCAACGAAGTGAAAACCAAATACAAGCAAATACACAGAAGACACCAATTAAATAAATCTAGATAAAACAAAAAAGTCTACAACTGCAATTTCGAAAGTATGGAACACTTTTAAATATTATTGGATCAATAATCACAGTTAATAATACCGTCACTGAAGGAATAACGAGCATAATACAAACTTCAGACCTATTTTAATATATTGATGTAAATTATGAAGAATGAATAAAACAAATAAGGCCTTATTAGTATAATGCTACAAATCCGTATAGATTAAGAACAGATACTGCGTGAAGAAAGCTCTTATAATAATATTCGGATATCTCAAAAAGTTAATATTTCATTTGATTGCAGATATGTAGAAGACCGATCAACGTGGAGAAAAGTTGTAGTTAAAAGAAAGGAGAAACAGTGACAAAAGCAACAAAAATGGGCCAATGGTTCAGAGCTGCTCGAAAATCTTGATTGGAGAGAATTAATATTGAAAATATAAGAAATACAATGGAATTAACATACACTATATACGCTATAATAACTAGAAAACTTATATGATACGGATATAAACAGAAAAAGTTTAATGAAACCATAAACTACCCAATATGTGTTATGAGTGAGAACGATATGAATAAATAAAATGACGAAAGTCATAGCAAAAAGAGTAGTGAATAAAAAATGAAGAAGTACCTTGTGGATAACATGTGCTTAGATAGGAACGAATGGAAATGAAGATTCAGAAGACGACAAAGAAATAGGTAAAGAAAAAGTAGTTTTACTTGCTGTTGAATTATTTCATATTATGTCGCGATTTGAACCTTTGAATTGAACGTTATTTTACTGTCGTTTTGAAATTATAAACTTTCTAGTGGGTATCTTTATGTCTTTATTACAAATTGTTATTAACATGCGTTTATGAATCATCATATATATCATTATTATATTATATGTATATCTTTTTATAGTTTTACCTTTATAACGTTGTGTATTATAAAAGTATTCTATTTCTTTTTATCGTAGTAAGTCATTACTGAGACAAAATATTCTGGTGTCTAATGGTAACTTGATTCTGTAATAAAATTCATGGCAGACGACAAGCTGTTTCATAACCACTAAACATATCTATTTCTTTATTGTTTCCGTATATATTATGTTTTACAGTTATGATATTATGTTCGGTCTAATTGTTTTAAAAATTTTGTCGCTTGTATAAGCTTTAACTGTAATAATAATTTTATAGACCTTAATCATTTAGAAGTAAATGTATATATAATTTTTTTTCTGTCACTTGGTTTAAATATAGTTCTTATTATATTATATATATGTATGTGCAGAAAATAACACTTATTTCAGTTCGTACGATTTGCGGTAATTTATTTAATGTTAATTCTGGAATTTCACGTTTATACTCAGTTTCTGTTGTTCCGCTTATTTATCTGAGAGATGTTACTTTTTTTCTTGTTATTATTTCTCTTTATAAGCAATTTTACTTGTTCATTGGCGGAATAATACCTCTATGGAAGGTTATCACTTCATCTTTTGCGCGATCGTCCGATACTTATTCTGCCGATTCGTGACTTATCTCTTGCAATTTTGACGTCATGGGTCTCCTTCATTCTGCTTGTGTGATTATTCCATTCTTTTTTTCTATTTTGTGTCAATTCATTTATACACTTTACGTTACATTTTCTTCTAATGTCTTCACTTCTCTTTTGATTTCTCAGCGTATTTCCTATAATTGTTCTCAGTACTCTCATCTCTGCCTTTTCCATTATTCTTTGCGTTGTGGCTGTGTCGAGTCTTGTTTTTGAGGCATATGTCATTATATGTCTTACACTGGCTTTATAAATTGATATCATCTCAGTGTTAATGTGTCTGTTTAGCCATATAATGTTATTAAGGCATCCTGCCAGTCCATTTGCTTTTAGTACTTGATCTCTCACTTCTTTGTCCAGGTCTCCGTAGCTAGACAGTGTAATTCCCAGGTATTTTATTTCCATTATTTGTTCAATACTGATGCCATCAATTTCTATTTTACATCTAGTTGGTTCTTTGCTGACTACTATTGTTTTAGTTTTCTGAGATGAAATTGTCATAATAAATTCATAATGCCAGGTATTTTATTTTCATTACCTATGTGGTTATTCCATTCTTTTTGTCTATTTTGTATCCATTCATTTATACACTATACCTTACATTTTCTTTTCGATTTCTCAGAGTATTTCCTGTAATTCTTCTCAGTACTCTCATCTCTGCCGCGTCCATTATTCTTTGCGTTGTGGCTGTGTCGGGTCTTGTTTCTGCTAATGCCATCAATTTCTATTTTACATCTGTGGTCCTTTGCTGACTACTATTGTTTTAGTTTTCTGAGATGAGATTGTCATATTAAATTCTTTTGCTCTCATGTTAAATTTGTGGACCAGTCTTTGCAAACTATCTTCATCTTGGGCTATTAATATTGCGTCATCTGCGTAACGGAGTATTTTAATTTCTTTGTTTCCCATTCTGTATCCTCTTCGTTTGTTAACGCTTTTGATGATTTGATCCATGATCAAATTGAAGATCATGGGGCTCAATCTCAACGAATCCCCTTGTCTTATTCTGCTGCCTATTTCTATAGATTCTGTAAGTTGTCCCTATATTCTGACTTCAATTTTGTTGTTTTGGTCGATGTTTTCGATAGTTTTTATAATATTTAGGGGAGCTTCTCTATTATACAGAAGATGGATTACATCTTCCAGTCTTACTCTGTAAAACGCTTTCTTTAGGTCAATCAGACACAGGAATGCTGGTCTATTATACTTCAGTGATTTCTCAGTAATTTGCTTTATCACGAATTTTGCATCTGTACATGATCTACCACTAAAAAAACCCGGTTGTTCATCTGCTAAACTTATATTGTGATTAATTAGCACTTGTAAAATTTTAGTTGTAAGTTTTAGCGTAGTATTTAACAAGTTTATACCTCTGTAGCTTTTTGTCTGTTTTTATCTCCTTTTTTAAATAGTAGAGTTAGTTCGCTCCTTCTCCATTCCTCCGGCATTTTATTGTGTTTTGTAATTTTATTAATTAATGTTGTTAATTTTTCTGTCATTGCTGCTCCACAATATTTCAGTATTCGTTTGGTATCCCGTCTTTACCTGCTGCTTTTCTGTTCCTCAGGTTTTCAAGTATTTTCCGAACTTCCTGTACATTTATATTAAGTTCTTTATATGTATGTTGTAATTTCTGATGTTTCCGGTTCTAGAGTCGTTTGTTTTTCTCCTGTATATAGCTTCTTTAGGTAGTCAATCCACGTATCATTTTCTATGTATTTTAGTTCTATTAGTTACTTTACCTCCGTTCTTTGACGTCTGATGAAGCGCTATATTTCCTTTTGCAGACGAGAAAAATTATGTTCCATTTCTTTCGAAAAACGTTCCCGGTGACCATTTTTTATTTTTCTTATAAGTGCATGTGTTTCGTTTCTAATTGTCTTTTAATTATGTTATGCCTCTTGTGTTTTGGTTGACATTTATTTCAGGTAAGCTTTTTTGTTTTCTTTACATTTTTCCTTCACTTTATTTATATTTCTTTTACCAAGAACTTTCTTGGCCGAGGCTAAGATATTAGACTTAACTTTTGCCCAGCTTTCTTCGACTCCATCACTTTCTGTGATATATGTTTTTCTGTTTTTTTCGGTTCTTCTTTTCTGGAATAGTTATCTTGTTGAGTCATCCTGTAAGCTTTCGACTTTTATCTTTGTGGTGTATTTCGGTGTTTTGTTATCACATATACGTGTTTTCATTCGGCACAATACCAATTTGTGATCGCTTTCTATTTCTGCTGATGTTAGTGCTCTCTATTCAACAGAATATAGTCTATAATAGATCTTTGTCCTCTACTGTTTTCAAAAATGTATTTGTATTGTTCTTTGTGAGGGAAAAATTTATTATTATTACGTATCTGGTTTTTGCTGCAGAGGTCCGTTAGAAGGTTTCCGTTTTCATTTCTGATATTTTCGTTATATCGCTGTTTTATCCCTGGAACTAAATCATTGCCAACACGGCCGTTAAAATCACCCATAATGATTATATATTTATCATTTGTGGTCTCGTTTATTACAGTCTGAAGGTGTTCGTAGAAGTTTTCCCTTGTGGTGGTATCTTTGTTGTTCTCTGGTGCATGAATTGCTATCACATTCAGAGGTTTGACATCCAGTTTAATTTTTACACTTACTATTTTTATACTTGGTGTAAAAAATTTTTGTGTACTAATAGAGCGACTCCTTCTTTGGCTCTGGTTTCTTTGGCAACACCACTGTAAATCATGAGATGGTCATCTATAATAATTTGACCCTTTTCCGTTTTTCTTTGTATCTTTTAGCGCACACATGTCTATATTTTTTTTCTACAAGCCCGTTTGTAATTTTCTGCTCTCTTGTAGAGACTTTACGTTCAAAGCACCGATGCGAAGTGTATTTCTCGTTTACCACAAATTCGTTGTCCTCTTTCTCCCGTTAGTCGTCGTAATGAAATCATTCCTGTCCCGAGGCATAATTCTGTTTATATGAGCTGTATGGTTTTAAAGTCTATCAGTAGAGTGCTAAACGGGCTGTAGACCCCCTCCTCCTTTATTTGGGCTTGGGACCGGCAACAGTTCTGTCGAGCTACTCGATCTACCCAACAAAACTGCAGGCGGATTTGAGATATGTTACTTAAAGATGAACTTAAGGATTCAGCAAAGAAAATAAAAAGAGGATATATGAGACTATAGTAAAAAGTATCACTTTATACAGCTGTGAGGTATGGCCACTGAAAGAAAGAACACTGTCAACGCTGAAAGCGACGGAAATGGATTTTTGGAGAAGAGCCGCAGGAAGATCTAGAAGAGAAAGGATTACCAACGAACGCATTAGAGAAATAATGGGAATCAAACGAACAATCACAGATGACCTAACAACAAAACAACTTATCTGGTTCGGACACTTACAAAGAATGGACGAACAACGAATGCCAAAAGAAATACTAAGGTGGCAACCAGAAGGAAAGAGAAAACGAGGTAGACCGAGGAAAAGTTGGAGCGAAGGAATAAATAAAGAACTGAGAGAGAGGGCCATAGAAGAAGATCTATGGAACAACCGGTCTAAGTGGCGATTGGAAGTCGGAAAACGGCGGAGAACGTTATAAACCGACAAGTAGTAGTAGTAGTAGTAGTATTTAAGGATGTACTTAATCTGTATTAATTCTTTGATCTGTTTTTTGTTCTCTTTCAGATCTGTTTTATATTAGGTAAATTCTCATTTCATTCCTTAGGTAAATTCTTATTTCAAACCCTCCGGCGCACTTTCAGGTCTACATATTATATAAGTGTTTTATTTTTCTTTTCATTTTACTTTTACCTCTTTTTATACTTACTTTACTTTCCGTGTCCGGAACACCAACAGCTTTAAATTTTGTATTTCCAATGGTTGGCTACATAGATGGCCCTGTCATTCGCTAAAAATAGATCTTCTTCTGTGTAGGTCTCTCTCATCTCTGTGCATGCTAGTAGATTTTTTGTGGTAACAAACTTTATAATCTTACCGAAGGGGCTTCTAATTTCAGAAACTGTTACACGATTACTCTATTTGATATACGTACATTTATGTACTAAATGTTTATAATACACACTTTCTTATGTTTGGAAATATATAAAGCAAGTAATATAAATTACCGCCTTGCTTATTAAAACTAAAAAGTAAAATAAAGGTATATGTTGGTTAACAATTTATATTTAACTACATAAATTAGTCAAATAGTCCTCAAATTCTTCCATGATTAAATTGATGGATATTGAAATAAATTTCAAGTTCCAGAATGTACCTGCTGTAAAATTTGAAAATCTACTACTAATACAATTATTGGCAACATCGCAGGGGTTTAGAAGTATATGCAATATCGTAAATACGGATCCCAAAAATGGTTTATCCTTTTGTGGAGTCCACTTAATCCTACGTGTTGGTCGGAGTCTACATAAAGCGCTACTCAGATAATAAAATACACGGTGTATATTCTACTGGAGTTAGTATAATACCGTTTTAGAACGGAGCTTACATTAACCGCTAGATGTATATATATGTATATATATATATATATATATATATATGGATCACTCTCGAAGATTGGTGAGTTTTTCGGTTAAAAGGTGAAGAAAAAAGACAAAGAAGTTGGCTACTTCATCTATTTATTTGAAGACGTTTCGCTCTCTAATCAGAAAGCATCATCAGTTCATCTAAAAAGCACATTATAAAAAACCAAACATCCATTGAAAAGTCAATATAAATGTGTTAATATAAAAAGACATGTAGCAGTCAATGGTGTAAAATGTAAAGAAGCTTAAGATACTAGACATTAAATACTTAGATTGTATAAACAATCAATTAAAACTACATACAGTTTACAATTTGATTCAAACATAGCACAGCAAAAGGCCATGTGGTTACAGTACATGTAATTTAAAAAAGTATGTAAAAAACCTATGTAAAAAATAAGTATTTGCCGAGAACTAACAAGATCGTAAGATCGCACTTCCAGCAGCATGATATTAATTTATTTTATTTTTACTTTAGGTAACATTATTGAAAAGATTAAGAGTTTATTATAGTAATATTATAAAATGTGTAATAAAGTTACCACAAAAGCTTCCAATGCTTACAGCAGACACTCGGCAAATGGGAGCATATTTCAGATCCGCATAGCTATCACGTGAAAAGATTGTCCTTAAAGTCAAAACATGACACACAACAAGGCGAGTTACCAACCGCTAATGCAATAGGGCGGTAAGTTTAAAAAATATATGAAAAAGTAGGTGAAAACCTTGTCTGTATGAACCATTCAATGAAAGAAAAAGATGTTTAAGAACACTATCTTTCCTTCAGGGAATGGCTCGGAGAAAAAGAACAAACAAATGAGGTCAATCACTACATATCATATAAGTGTTTAAGTTAGAACTGGTTAGCCAGTCACAGGTGCAGATTTAATTCAACTTCCAACAGTTCAAGGTTCCTAATAATGTGGAAGAGAAAAATAATAAGAATTCTATGAATCAAATTAATTTAAAAATTTTATTAAACTATTTCATCAAAAATTATTTTATATATATAAACTTCTTTAATCTAAGATATAAACTTGATAAATAAATAAATAAAATATTAGTTAAATATCAATTTTTATTAAGTGAAGTCAATTATTGAATTTATTTAAATAGTGAAAATTTATGTAAATAAACACCCTATTAGACAATTTTAAAGTAAAAAACTGTTAAGTATTGTCAGTAGTACAGCTTTAATTTCATTTTTATGTAAGTAATAAGAACAATTAAACTCCATTCGCTTAGTTCGGGCATATTTTGACAGATTCATTGTCGGAAACCTACAACACAACAATTCCTACTTCTCAGTATTAATAGCTCAAGTATCCTGCTATTACAGACTTCTTTCTTTAAAAAAAGAAGAATTGTTCTAAATAGTCGAAGTGTATACTAAACCCATCAAATTTTGGGTAGTATATATTTAAAAAATATATATTTAGTTGTTATAATTTAACATAACTATTTATTATATGGTGCAGATAAATAAATATTGATTGTCGGTAATTCGCAAAGTTCTATTTTATTTACTATTTAGTTTGTTTACTATTAATATTGGCTATGAGTACGGGTGCTTGGTTGTATAGTAATTTCCAGCCACTTTTGGTCTGTCAAAAAGTAACTAACTTCGCAAAAAAATAATTACTAAATTCACCAGACAGTTCGGACTGGGATTAGCGAACCGAGTTTACATACATAGATAAAAATGTTTCCTTGTATACAGGGTGAATCACCACTAACGGAACGGCAGATTACAGTCAAAGAGTAAAAAAATTTAAAAAATTTTAAATTAGTTTGTAAGTTGATAAAAGCTGCATTTTAAAACTATTTTAAAATATATATAGGGTATCCCAATAAATATCGGCATATCAAAGTTATATTTTATCTTCTTATTCTTCTTCCTCTTTATAAGCAATCCTTCTTGTTCATTGGCGGATTGATACCTCTATGCAGGGACGTATTTATAGTTTTTTTAATGGGGGGGGGGATCCTAATTTCCAAATTAAGTAAAACCGGGGCTTGGTTTTGAAATACCTTTGAAAAAAGTAATAAAAACAAATTTCTAAAAATTTTATTAAAACTTAAAATACCGTTTTACAAAATTAAACTCATTCTCTTCCTTCTTTCAGCTAACTTATTTACAATTTCTGAGGAATTTAGACCTATTGTCACATTCCGATGAATACTCATGAGAGCTAATCCTGTAAGCCTCTCGTCTCCCATTCTATTTCTAAGATAAGTTTTTAACCGTTTAAGTGATGAAAAAGTACGTTCAGGTGTGGCAGTAGATATTGGAAGTGTTGCTAAAATTTGAAGAAGTTTCCTAACCGTTGGAAAAAAAATTTCATCACATCGGTCCATAGCTTCTAGTGCAGTAGACGGCTGTTCTTGATTGCACCAGTGGTTGTGCCAAAGCTCATACTCACTTACTAAATGTTTTATTTCAACTTCCCTGAGAAATATTTCTCCGATTCCTGCTATACATTTCTTTGCTCTCTCAGTATTTTGGGTGCGATCTGGTAGAAGCAACTGAATTCCTGAAATTGCTTCTTCGTGAGGTTTAAAGCGAGCATCAAGCTCGGTCACTACATGTTGTATAAATGGATAAAATATATTTCGCCGATAGTAAACTTCAGCAGTGTCCCCTGGTATATTATTGCGGTTCAATTGTCTCCTACTTACTCTTGGAACAGTTATATCTGCTGAAATTAATTTTTTTGCTTCCTCAAAAAGATTTGAGAATTCACGTTCGTTACGAAGGTTCTGTAAAGTGGTTTTTATTGTTTTTACGTAACTGCAAGAGTCGGTTAAATCTACATTGACTTTTTGTAGGGTTCGGTTTAAGCTTGACGTATAGGACAAAACCTTCCTTAAAATAGTTAGTGAAACTATAAATTGACTGTTTTCCATTGCGACTTGTAACTGGTAAGCTTGGGTTGCAATTTCCCTTCCAGATTCTTGAAGTTCTTGAAGCACGGAATTTACTACAGGAAACATCTCAGCAAATCTTTCGACGGCTGTATGTTTTTCTGTCCAGCGTGTCTCACAAAGCGAGATAAGCGTTGAATGAGGTGCTTCAATCTCGTCCGCAGTTCTTTTTAAAAGTCCATCCCGGAGTGCAGATTGCCGAAAGAAGTTAATTATACTTTTAATAGTTCCGATGCAGTTTCGTATTGCAGGGATCTCGCATGAATGACCCAAAACTAAGTTTAATGTGTGCGCCACACAGTGTACGAATAGTGCTCGAGGATATTTGTCCATGATTATTGTTCTTACTCCTTTAAATCGTCCGCTCATCACAGCCGCACCATCATAGCCCTGGCCAACTAAATTCTCCAAATCTAATCCAAACGACTTAAGTTTATCGATGATTGTCGTAGCTAGAGCTAATCCTGTTACTTCATCAACGTGTATAAATTCAATGAAATCCTCTCGAATAAGTGCCTTTCCAGAAGAGCAGTCTACATACCGAAGGCAAAGTGAGAGTTGTTGGTGACGCGAAATGTCTTGAGTTTCGTCAGCAAGTACAGCAAAGAAACCTGATTGTTTCACTCTATTTATTATTTGCTCCTGAACAGCATTTCCACACAAATCAATAATTTCATTTTGAATGACGGACGATGTGTACATAGCCCGAGAATGATTGCTTTGAGAAATAAGGTGATTTTTAAGTACTTCATCACCAGCTTGCGCACGAAAACGAAGTAGTGCACGAAAATTACCGTCATTATGTAGAGGATCTATAATACCGATTTCACCAGAGTCTTGATTTCCTCTCAAAGGCAATTCCTGCCGTCCGCAAAATAAGATTGTGTCCACTATGGCACATAGCCTCTCTCTATTTTCTTGGGCAATTTTTTTATTTTCTTCATTAAACGACTCTGTAATATCACGAGTTTGACCTTCCATAACACTTACAAAATTTCTTGCCCGTTCAACAGCATATTTATGATAATTTGTATTTCGATGATGTTCAATTTTTTCCAGAGCTTTTTTCCAGTTATTAAATGGTTTTGTGACAAAACTTCCAAGTTTTTGATCACCGCGACCACCTTCGGTCTGTCCAAATAAAACGCACATTTTGCATAATGATCCTTGTAACATATTTGAATATACTAACCATGGATTCTTTTGGGTCCAATGACGTTGAAAACAAAGTTTTCTTTTACCACAGACGGGGAACTTAAAAGTCTCTGGAGGGGTCCAAGTTTCTTTTAAAACTGTTAATTTTTCTTCGTCATTTTTTGGATTATTTGATAAATATTTACCAAAATCGTAGTCCATACCAGAATCCAGACCAGCTAAAAAAAATGCTTTAAAATGGTGAGAGATTAAAATTAAAGTAACTTACCATTGCTTGGTTCTCTGTTTCTATCTGAGGTGGAGGGAGTTGGAGCATCCCCATCTGTACTAATATCCATACTCGGCGTAGTTAGGATTTTATCGTTTTGAGGATTCGGTTTATCATTAGTTTTCCCCTTCTTTGGAAAAAATCCCAAAAGCGACTGCTGTAAAGTTCGTTTCATACTTCTTTCACTAAAACATTAATATTAAGCAATATCCAAATAATAATTATTATATTATCTATATATACGTAACGACACTGTAGATACTTACACAAACACCACAAAAATTTCGACAAATACAACAGTTTACTGGATTTGTACTTGTACGATAGCAACAAAATAAAGAAAACAATACACAAATCCACATATGCACCGGCCGGCCGACAAACAAGACTGGCACTAGACAGACAGCACTAGACTGCGACTCATATATAACCACCGTTCAGTGATAAAATAAGTTGGGTCACTCTCGATTTAGCGCCGGTTTACCTGCCCCCGTCGTCTCACGCCCCGTACCTACCAAATTCTCACCGGTCAGTCCTCTCTAAATTTCTATCGTTCAGGCACCGTTCAATGTATTTGCGGAGCGTTCAATATCATTTATGACTACCGGCAAAAAATCTTTCGGCAAGAGCCTATATATAAAGATATATATATATATATATATATATATATATATATATATATATATATATATATATATATATATATATATATATATATATCTACGGCATAAAGTGGACTCCGCCCATGTTAAAATTAAGGTTCAAGTGAGCTCAGTGGTCAAGTGGACACCAATATACGGAGCTCACTTGACCATTCCATAATATTCGTTCTGTCAATTCGTCAACATGTAGAGTTTAATAATTTATAAAAAATTTTTGGAGCTTATAAGTACCCCTATATAATAAATGTATATCGTTTAGTTCATGTGTATATATTATAGGGGTCGTTCAGATCTTCTTCATTGTATATTTGAACCATAAGTTTATCGGTTTAAGTAAGCTCTGAGAGTTTAGCAACTGTGCGATTATACCGTATATTTTCAACATATACTCTAAACGGTTTATATGGGCTCCTTATTTTTATCTACACTTTGTAGACAGTGTAATGTCATAAGCATTACACTGTGTAACAGAGGATATCCGATTACTAATAGAACAGAACTGGTTCTTTAAAAAACAGGTATGCAGATACAAAAGAACTTGGGCTTATTATTTAATGGAATGGTCACTTGAATAGAAAATTTTATTTTCTCTGTATTTTTAAAAACGTTATTTTTTTATTTAATATAATTTTATTAGTTCAATGCCGAAGTCGATGTTTTCTTAATTACAGAAATTGTGTAATATATTTTGTTTACGTAAATGTGTCTTTGTACGTTTTATGTAAGCATCCGATTAATAAAAACTGCTTTTGTTTCATCCAATGTTCTGTGATATCTTGTATAAAGTTTTTTTATTATTTTAGTTCTGGTCTTATTTGTGTAGTACATATGATATCTCGATAGAAGGTTATCAAAATACATATAGTTAAGTGCTAATATACTAAGTTAAGTACTATAATAGATATTTTTGTGTTAAAATGGGTAGTAGTGTCTACAACAAGAAAGAATGGTTAATTTGTAGGGCAGAAGGACGTGAGCCTCATTTTTAGCTAAAAAGATTGCGAAGAATACTAATTGTGGTCCTCAATTTACCTTTTAGTTTTAAACAATGATCTGTGAATGACCACGTGCGATACAAACTATTTTCAAGGAATTTATAGGAAGTCTATAGTTCAACGATTTCATGACATTACTGGATGTTCAGTTTTGTGAAACGTCTATGTTAGGGAAATTGACGGGGCACACATGGAGTTTTTCAGGGGTTTTGGCTGAAAATTGATTCATAGTTTATTTTTATTGTGCAATAATAGGTGTATCATCTATATAATAGAAGTCCTAGTATCTAGTGGTATGGGTTGATCGTTTGTGTAGATGTTATACAGTGTAGGTGTCTTTATGTTACCCCAAGCGAGACCGTTCGTCATCTGCTATTCTTACAATGCCATTGAGTGATATGAAAAATATTCTGTTGTGTAGGCATACGCAGATAATACCCGATATTTTTCGTACCCATCTTTGCTGTGTTGGGTAAGATTTTATATTTGTGATGTACATCATCTTTACTATCTACAGCCACTTTCGTCTTTTAATTTAAGTTTTTTTTCTAATATCGATGAAATAATATTAATGATCTTGTGTAAAAATATTTTGAATAGCTGACAAAATAAATATATTCGCCGATAATTTTTGTGGTCGTTGGAGTTTTTGCCAGGTTTAAGCAAGGTAACAACTTTAACTTGTCTATAGACTTTGGGTATCTGCATAATTTGAATGTATTTTGTGCTCAGATCCTCAATGTCGGTAGTTGCATTATTTTTCATTTAATATGTAGATGGTGGATCCAAGCTCAATATGGTTGAAAGGTTCTCTTAGCTGACTGGTTTTGCCTTAAGTTTTTCTTTGCTTCTTTTTCGACAAAGATAGCATGTCTATATCTATAATATGGTTTTCAGCAATCAGCTTAATACCAAATACCCTAGGTTAGGCCCTATATGTGTCTTCTGCACTAGAAACACGCCAGATTCGTGTTTAGCGCATATGTCTGATAAGTTTAAGTAAAATTAAGTTTCTTTATCTCTAGATATGCCCTTAACAGTTATAGACATAGAATAGTTGGTCCTAAAAAGGACCAATTTGACAAAATCATATTAAAGGGGTGACTGAAGAATTAGCCGATTAATTAAGTAATCATTACCCGGGGTATGCCCAATTGCGGTAGTCTTATTAGTACTTCAATCTTCGTAAAGGCTCGTTCTTTGAACCCCATAAGTAATGCCTAATCTTTTACTTTTTATTAAAAACTTAAATTTTACATGCTGTGTATTACTTTTTGACGATATTTCGAATCAGATTTGTGTAGTAATAATTTTAGGCATTGAAGAGCCTCTTTGTGGAAAATAAATAAGTTTGTGATAACGGTCACAACTCATATATAGATAATAAGAAAATAAACAGTTAAAATAAGTGTAAAAAATTTGAACTATATACATCAGCGCCATTGTTCAAGTGATGAGTTTATCACAGATATCAAAGGTCACATTTTAATTCAAGGTTTTATTTACGTATTTTTAATATTAAAAAAGTAGGAAAATACATGTTTATGCCTTTATTTTTTATAATCTAGTCTATCTTTTTTCTAGAGTACAGTCTTTTTTGAACGACTGTGTTCTTTTTTCAATTGGGCACTTGTCCAATGCTATGACAAACACTTTGTCCTTTGCTATTCTACATTAATATGATTGATTCATTATTTTCTCTTTCTTGCAGCTATTTTAATGTTGTTTATCTTGTGTATATTCTGTATATTTTTATTTCTTCTATGTATTGAAACTTAAATTTTGGTTATTATTAAGATTCTCTTAACGTGTTTATTAATTGTCTTGCTTCTGCGGTACGAATATATGTGCATCATGATAGGTTGTAATGTATATTTTATTTATTGTAATTAAAGTGCTCTTTGCTTTTGCCAATTGCTTTCTCACTTCCCCAGCGATAGGTATTTTTTTTTTCTCATCAACAACCTCATCCTCGCTCGATACAGCTATTCTAAGATATTTAGATTTCACTAAATATTCTATCATTAGGTTTTTATCTCAAATTTGCCCCTATGATGAAATTTTTATAATATTTTATATCTGATGCTTTCATATTAAACTGGAATAAAATACTTGGTAGATAATCTTTATTCGTTTTGAGTACACTTTTTTTTAGAACCTAGTACATAAAATAATAAATATTTGGGTGTTCAGTGTTTTCCAAGTATGTAAAACATAAACAGACTTACATATTAGATTATACATTTAATTAGAATGTCTAATATCTAAATTTAAGATTTTGTATCTCAAAATATGTGAAAGCAAATTGCTATATAAAAGTACGAGGAAATATTCTCATGCTGTGGGCTTTGCTACTCTATTGCTTTTATGGACGTCTTCTCTATTTCTATTTACAATTCTTTAATTTTTTTAACGCATAAGCGATTTTTAATTTGCTGTCAATATTTTTCAGGTGTGTTTTAATGAAATTGACATTAATTTAATAGTTTCCATTTTATTAGTACTGATGGTATATGACTAGCATCTGTTGGTACTATGTATCAATTTCAACATGTGGAAGCGAGAGCACTTTCCTGTTAGTAATTCCAGTGTCAATTATGACGAAACCAGAAATAACCCATAGTATTCTCCCCGTGATCTTAGTACATATTTCCGTTGATTGAATATTATAGGATATCCAATATTTCAATCAACGGTATTTCAGAGTGATTTTTATTAATTTTTATATATATTTGCAAAATGGAGAAGAAAGTTCAGTACAGGCGGTTAAACAGCTGATCTGTCAATTTAGAAGTAAGAGCAAGTACCAACTTTCTGAAAAGTATACCCATACACAAAAGTGATGATAAAATGTACTGCATAAACTGTAGCGGTAAAAGCTATATATAAGCTATATATTAATAATTAGGATATACAGTATTTTTTCTAATACACCTGGAACGATTGAGTGAATAGGTCAACTATCAAATAGGAGACCATTAGTGTGGAATTAGAACAACTTAATAAATCGTTGATCAATTATTCACTATTAGGCAGTTAATGAGAAATGTTGGGAATACAGAAAAAACATTAAACTAGTTATTTATAGATTTTAAACAAACACATGATATAATCATAAGAATAAAACTATAGAATACTATGGCAGAACAAGGCTTACCTAAGAAATTAATTAATTTAACAAGGAGTAATCTATAAGTAAAATATGATTTCACACAAAACTGAACAAAGTGCTTTAAACACACACACACACACACACAATCACGCTAAGCGATCAACCCAACCTCTAGGAACATGTGTATACCATACTAAGCATGGGATCCACATGTCCGAAGATCAAACCGGTCACACTTCGCTAGTCGAAGTGGTACCTATCTGACCCCCAGGTTTTTCCACCACCCCTCCTCATCGTGTGACATACGTGAGGAGGCTTATGATCTTGAAAGTTACTAGAGTTGCCTTGGGTAATGAGACAACTCCCGTTTTTAATTATTGTGGTTATGCCACCTAACTGTAGGGGTAGCCACATCTAGGCTTTTCTCCCTAATTACTTTACTGATTCTATAGATTTTACTCTAACTGCACTTCGGGACTTGGGTCCCTAAAACAAAAAAGAAAAAGTAGCGTGTGTTCCGTCCATGGAGTCGACAGCCTGAGCTGTCGACTTCATGTTCGGAAAGAGTGTGTGCTCGATCACTCAGCCGCCGATTTGGCAAAAATAAATTTTGTTCTCCTCGTCGGCTGGGTGTCCGATGTGGGTCCGGCCACTGAGCCCATGTTTGCCGCACATGACCTCAGTGCTCGGGTGTCGCGAGAGGATCAGTATCACTCGATCCGCCTTAAGGGCCTATTCCGCATCAGCGGTATATAGAAGGCCTGAAGGGTCTTCTATATGGAGAAATTAAAGTGACTTTACGTTAAAACGTTTAATGATTAAAATTGATTAAAAACTAACTGAATTTAAGAGAAAACAACCGATTTTTTTTTTTTTTTTTTTTTTTTTTTGTGGGGTCTTCCTTGGCGTTGGGACTTTAAAATGCCGGCACAATTCTTACCCTTTTATTTCTTACATGCTAAATTGTGTGGGTGGGTTGGGGTGTGCATTGCAGGGTGTATACGGCCTCCACACACCCCGGTGTATAGTGTCCTTATCTAAGTGCCTTGGCACCTGTATCCTCTCGCCAGAGTCCTAAAAGAGAAGGATTTTTTTGGTGGTTGTTTTCTGATGACTGCATCCTTTTGTTTAGACGCCTTTGCGACCATCTCATTCTTCATTTATTAGTTTGGGACCCTATATCCGGCTATTTGCTGTTTAGGTCTTCTGTGTACCGTCCTGGTGTTTGCGTTGTAGTTTGTCAGCTCTCTCAACATGCTACTTGGGTGGTTATTTAGTCCATTGAAAAGTTCGTATGCCTTTTTGTCCATTGTGTGTAGGATCCTTGTTTGTCCTGAGTCTCTGTATAAATTTCTCAGAGGTACGTATCTTGGCAGATTCAGTGCGTCTCTTATTAGTTGATTTTGCGCTGTTTGTATTTTCTTCCTGTTAGTTTTACAGGTGTGTCCCCACGCAGCGGAGGCATACGAGAGGACTGCTAGGATAATGCTATTCGCCATCCTAATTTTGGTTTTGAACCTTAACTTGCTTCTTCTGCCAATTAGCGATGAGAGCTGACTTTTCAGCGCTTTGGCTCTATACGTTTGCTGATTTATGTGCTGCGTAAATGTAAGCTTTTTGTTGAGTAACACTCCTAGGTATTTGGCCTCATTTGTCCATTGTACTGGGGTGTTTCCAATTGTTAGTTCTTGATTCGGTACACTTTTTCTGTGACTAAACATTACAGCCTGTGTTTTATCTGGGTTTATGGCTATTTTCCATTTGATGCACCATCTTACGAATCTGTTGAGTGCTCTCTGCAGATGATTAGCTGCATGGTTTGGATTTCTCCAGCTAACAGCTATTGCTGTATCGTCAGCGTAAAGACTTAACAGGGATCCTGGTTCTTTTGGCGTGTCGGCCGTATAGATGGTGTACAGGTAAGGCGACAAAACAGCTCCCTGAGGCACACCTGCCTCCAGGGTCCCGACCTCGGACAGGGTTGCCCCTGTCCGAACTCTGAACCTTCTGTTGGCTAGGTATGATCCAAGGAGGCATGTCATCGCCTCGCTGTATCCCATGGTGTTCATTTTATAGATGAGTCCATCATGCCAGACCCTGTCAAATGCTTTACTGACGTCCAGAAATGCTGTTGCCGTTTTTTCGTTGTATCCTTTAGTTGTGAATTCTGTGAAACGTAGAACTTGTAGTTCGCATGAATGTTCGCTTCTGAATCCAAATTGAGCTTCTGGTATGGTGCCTAATGCTTCCGATTCTTCATTGAGTCTTTTTAATATAACTCTTTCCGCTATCTTGCTTATTGATGATAATAAGCTGATAGGTCTATAATTTTGCGGAAAAGTGCCATCTTTCCCTGGTTTTTTGATCATAATTATATGTGCCTCCTTCCATCTGCCTGGGAAATATCTTAATTTGAGCATGTTGTTTACTATGTTCGTTATGTAGACAATAGCTTTGTTGGGTAGGTTTTTGAGTGCCCTGTTTGTGATGTTGTCAGGTCCTGGGGCTTTTTTGGCATTAGAGAGTTTAATTAGCTCTTTAATTTCATCAGGAGATGTATGAGTTATTCCTATTCTACCCTTTCTTCTCTTTAATCTTCTAGCTGTTCTTTCTACCTCTTCTTCGAAGTCTATGTCTTCATTGGGATTTTCGTTGTTTCTGCATGCTCTTTCTAGTTCGTCCTTTAGGACTTCAGCTTTATCTCTCTCCGTATGAACAATCCCGTTTTCTCCGTGTAAGGGAGGTATGGGTTTCTTGTCCTGTCGGAGTATTTTCGATAGTTTCCAGAAGGCGGATTTGTTTGGGTCTAATTCTTGGATATAGTTGTCCCAGTTTTCGCTTCTATGTTCTCGTAGTTGTCTTTTAACTTCCCTGTCTAGCTCATTTGCAATCCTTTTATCTTCTAGAGTTCTAGTACGGTAGGCTCTTCTTCTTTTTCTATTTTTTTCCTTTATTAGGTTTTGTAGTTCGAGACTAATATCTCCGAATCTTCCTTTTTGTCTGGTAGTGTTTTCGATTTTTGAGCTGGCATCGATAGCATTATTTATGGTTGTTTCTAATTTAGTTACACTGTCTTCTAGTTCTGTGATGTTGTTTATTGTTGGGATGTTACCGATGTTTTCGCTAAAAACCCTTCTGAAGTTTGACCAGTTTGTAATCTTCTTTTGGTGGGGCTGCAAATAGTTTAGTTCTATTGCACCCAGGGTCAGGACGATTAGATTGTGCGTTGAATCGCCTTCATTTAGAGATTGTATCTCGTATTGTTGACCCACGTTGTGTAGGATAAAGTGCTTTAAAAAAGGTGAACGAATTAGCGTAGGTAACAGCTCTTTTGAAACCTAAATATTATGAGACCAATTGGGGATATTATATTACATAAACTAAACCGCTTGTCTACAAAAATTATCAGGAAAATATGATACGACAGAAAAGACTACTGACTTTACAACTAAACTCTCCACGTATGTAGGTATCATTGTTTTCAGTACCTTGTTAGTTCTTTCTACTGCATTGTATGGTGGCGAGTAAGGTAGTGTAAGGACGTGATTTATATTTGTGGCGTACAAAACCAAATCTATATAAAAAAAGTTACAAAATGTACCACATATAAATCAGTAAATCAGACGTACACCCGGAAAGAAAAGTACTATACGGTGCCAGTCTGGAAATGGCTCGCGGCTAGACAAAACAGTGGGGATGGTCGTGTGGTCTACAAAACAAAAAAAAATTCGAAGTTATATCAGGGGCGCCAGGTAAATTGGCCCACAGCCTTCCCTACATTACTATTCAATAAACCACCAACTTACCAATAGGTGGTTTACTACTAAAATATTAAGTATAGTGTACAACCTGAATAAATAAAAAAAATAATGAAATTGTCTGAGATCAGGATTTAGTCAATTTTATTAACTAGATTCCCAAGACAAATACATATTACAATATTATTTAACTTTACCATACCAGAAAATAATATAAAAAAATAAATCTATCTCAAATATTTAACCCCCCCTTAGACGCAGTTTACAAAATTATAATAGGTATGTGCAAATATTTAATTAATAAAATAAACCGCAAATAATCTTTAAAAACTGTAAAGTATTTGCAAATATTGAAATAAAAACAAACCGCAAATAATCTTTAAAAACTGTACAGTGTTTGTAAATATTAAAATAAAAACAAACCGCAAATAATCTTTAAAAAAACTATTGTATCCCATAAGCAAATTAGACGGTGCTTAAATCTTCCATCAAAAATTAATTATCGAGCCATACCTCGAATTTTCAATCACATACATATACTTTACCGCGTGGGATCCTAGTTAAAGTTCAGTGTGTCTTCAATCCAAAAATACCATTCGCAAAATCCACTGCGACTTAGAAGGAACTCCAAAAATACGATTGCCGATGTACATATACTTGTATGACAATATTAAAAAGTTGAAAATTACAGCCAGACAGAAAAAGACGAAAAACCCTGAAGCAAGAAAACACTAATTACCATACGTGTGTAAAATAATTATTTTTAAATAAATATATTAATTTTAACATTTTGTTTATCCGCCTTTTAGTGATAATGAAGCAATACAAAAAAAATCTTGTCTTTGAACTTGAATCTATGACAACTTATGAAAATATGAGTAGCTTTTTAGAGATGGGATAAAAAAATAACTACAACTTTTTAATTAATTAAAAACGAAATGTTCCAACACTCACCCTTCTTATCCAGATTAGGGGTTTGAAATATCGCAAATTGGACCGAAACGTATTCGGCTATTTAAACTCGTGATTAAGGCTAATTTCTTGATCTAAATGCAACTCCGGTTGACACGTGTACTGTAGATCCGCTTTTTTTTAGCAAAATTGTGGATATTCCAAAAAAAAAACCTTTCCACGAAGGCAGCAAAACCCCTTGAATATCCATACAGTTCGTACTAGTCCAGATCCCACATGAAACAACACCAAAAAAAAACAAAATGCTGTTTTTAAACTAGCTCGAACTTTTCGGTACCACGGTCAAACATAGAATCACTTCCTTCCCGTCGTCTTCCCGAACACTTGACAACTTGAACACACGGAGGTCACCGAATAATATTGAGATTCAAACATTTAAATTTTGTGATCCCAATTCTTCCAATATAACTCTAGAAAAAACGATCTAAATTAGTTTTTTCACAAAAAGAGGACATTTTTCCATAACTTCAGCACAAGTTGCCAGACATTACCTCTATTTGAAAACTACTAATTTTATTTTCGCCACCTTGCTTATAATATATTATAGCCAACCGATCTTACACGTCTAGAATTGTTTAAATTTTTGAAAATAAAGGTGGGACTTTCTACTTTAAATTCGGAACGTAACATATTGTGTGTTTTTATAGGAATGTTTTAAAATTGCTATTTCTGAAATGAGAACCGTTATCTTCGATGTAGATCCTGGGAATGGTCCCACTAAATCGATTGAGGCAGTAGGCCAAGGTTTTTCTACAATGGATTGCTGCATTTTTTCTGCTGGTTGCATCCCTGACGGTTTATACTGAAGACACTTTCTACAGGCTCTAACATAGTCTGCAATTTGTTTAAACATTTTACGCCAGTAGTATTATTGTGCTATTCTGCAAATTGTCTTCGCAATTCCTAAGTGGCCTGCTGTAGTCGTGTCGTGATTCTCCTCTAAAAGTTCGTTTCTTTTATACCCTGGTACGCATAATTTCCATGGCTTTTTTAATTCTGGATCTAATAAATTTCGGCTACTCCAAAAATAGGTTTGCCGTCTAATATTTGTAAATCCGGAAATCTGTCAGGGTTTCGGAGGACCTCTCTGTATAAATTATCGTACCATTTGCACGATTCTAGTGATAATGCTAATAATTCTTGTGGTTTCTGGGATAAAGCATCTGCTACCTTGTTGAGGACTCCTTTTCTGTATATTACCTCAAAGTCGTACTGTTGTAGTTCTAAATTCTACTTTGCTAATCGCCCCGAGGGATTATTGAGGTTCTTCAGCCATTTCAAGGACTGGTGGTCTGAGATGACCTTAAAATTGTATCCTTCTATGTATGGTCTCATTTGTTTTATTCCATATATATTCGACAAGCATTCTTTTCGGTTTTGGACTATTTTGTCTCAGCCAGTGTGAGAGTTTGACTGGCATATGCGATCACTTTATCTTGTCCGTCATATTTCTGTGTTAATGCAACATTAAGTCCACAGTTTGACGCATCTGCTTGCAGGTAAAATGTTTTTTAAAAATCTGCGCATTTCTAACACTGAAGATGATGTAACACTTGGCCTGGCGAGAAGCGGACGGTTATCAGTCACTACTGAATCA